>NW_025423745.1:305000-387644 GCF_020740605.2 Lemur catta | reverse complement strand
CTCTAACACTAAATCCTAACCCTAACTCTAACACTAACCCTAAACCCTAACACTAACCCTAACCCTAACCCTATCCATAACCGCTAACGCTAACCCTTACCATAATCCTAACCCCTAACACGAACCCTAACACTAACCCCTAACCCTAACCCTAACCCTAACCCTAAATCCTAACCCGAGCCCTAACAGCTAATCCTAACCCTAACCCTAACGCTAAATCTAAACGTAAAACTTAACCATATCACTAACCCTGACCCTAATACCTAACCCTAACACTAACAATAAACCCTAACACTAACCCTAACTCTAACCCCTAACCATAACTCTAATGCCTAACCGAAACCCGAACACTAACCACCATAACCCCTAACCCTAACCCTAACCTGAACACTGGCCCCTATCCCTAACCCTAAACCTAACACCTAACCCTAACCCTACTTCTAACCCTAACCCTAAACATAAACCTCACCCTTACCCTTAACCTTAACCCTAAGCCGTAGCCCTAAGCCTAAACCTAACCATAACACTAACACCTAACACTAAACCTAACTCTATCCCTTACCACAAACCTAAAACTAAACCCCTAACCCTAACACTAACCCCAAACCCTAACCCCTAACCCCTAATCTTAACACTATCCCTAACCCAGAACCCCAAACCACTAACCCTAACCCTACTAGTTAACCCTAAGACTAATCATTAATCCTTACCCTAACGCTTAACCCTAAACTCTACACTAACAATTAACCCTAAACCTAACACTTAACACTAAACATAACCCTAACTCTCAGCCTAAACCTAACCCTATACCTAATCATAACCTTAACCGCTAACCCTAAACCTAACGCTAACGCTGACTGTAACCCTAACACCTAAACCCAACCCTAACCCTAACCCCAACCCTAACCCCAACCCTAACCCTAACCCGAACACTAACCCTTAGCCCTACCCCTAAACCTAACACCTATCCCTAACCTTAATTCTAAACCTAACCCTAAACATAAACCTAACACTTACCCTTAAGTTTAACCCTAACCCAAACCCTAACCCTAACATTAACCCCTAACCCTAAATCTAACCCTATCCCTTACCCCTAAACCTAATACTATACCCCTGATCCTAACACTAACCACAAACCCTAACCCTGAACTGGGTTAGGGTTTTTGTTAGGGGTAGGTGTTAGAGGTTAGGCTTTGGGGTTAGTGTTAGGTTTACAGGTTATTTGTTAGGTTTATGGGTTAATGCTCAGGTTAGGTGTTAGGGTTAGGGTTAAGGGTTAATATTCTGGATAAGGGTTAGGGTTGGGGTTAGGTTTAAAGTTTAGTGTTAGGGTTGAAGTTTACGGTTAGGTTTAGGGTTAAGGGTGAGTTTTAGAGTTAAGGTTAGAGGTTATGTTTAGGTTTCAGGTTAATTGTTAGGGTTAGGATTAGGGTTAGGATTAAAGCTTATGGTGAGGGTTAATGGTTAGGACTAGGGTTAAGGGTTAGGTTTGGGGTTTAGGGTTAGTGTTAAGGTTTCGGGTTAGCGTTAGATTTGGCATTAAGGGTTATTTTTAGGGTTAGATATTAGGATTAGGTTTAGGGTTCATGGTTAGGGTTAGGGTTAGGGGTTAGGGTTTGGGTTCAGGGTCAGGGTTAGGTATAATGGTTTGTGTTACGATTAGGGCTAAGGGTTAGACTGAGGTTTAATGGTTAGTCTTAGGGTTAAGTGTTAAGGTTAGGGTTAGGGGTTTGGGTTAGGAGTTAGGGTTAGTGTGAGCGTTAGGGTTTAGGTGTTGTTAGGGTTTAGGTGTTAGGGTTAGGGTTATGGCTTAGGGTTCGGTTTAGCGTTCTCGGTTAGTGTTAGGGTTAGGACTAGGGGTTAATGTTCGGGTTAGGTCTTAGAGTTAGGATTAGGGTTAAGAGTTAGTGTTAGGGTTATGGTTAAATGTTACTGTTAGGGTTAAGGTTTAGGGTTAGGATCAGGGGGTAAGCGTTAGTGTTAGTTTTAGGGGTTAGGGTTCAGGGTTAGAATTAGGGTTAAAGGTTAAGGCTAGGATTAGGATTAAGGGTTAGTATTAGGGTTAAGGATTTGTGTTAGGGTTAGGTTCTATGTTAGAGTTAGGGTTATCGGCTATGGTTAGCTTTAGGTTTAAGAGTTAGGGTTAGGGTTAGGGTTTGTGGTTTAGTTTTAGGGTTAGCTTTAAGGTTTCAGGTTATGCTTAGTGTTAGAGTTAAGTGTTATGGTTAGGCTTAGTGGCTAAGATTAGGATCAGGGTTCACGGTTAGTGTTAGCGTAAGAGGTTAAGGTTAGGTTTAGGATTTAGGGTTAGGGTTACAGTTAGGTCTAGGCTTTAGGGTAAGGTTTAGGGTTTAGTTGTTACGGTTATAACTTGGAGTTAGGGTTAGAATTATGGGATACGCGTTGTTGTCAATGTAATTGTTATGCATTACGGTTAGGTTAAGGGGTTAAAGTTAGTGTTATTGTTAGGTTTACGTGTTAAGGTGACAAATAGGGTTAGATTACGTGTTATATTTAGGGTTAGGGTATGGGTTAGGGGTAGTGATTATGCTTAGGCCATGGGCTCTCTCTGCACTGGGGGTGGTTAGGGTGCTGGGATTGTCTCCGGGAACCCACTCTATCATACCCTGGGTATGAGTCCCTGGGTTTCCTGCAGGACACAGTGACAGAGCCTCCTTTCACGCATGGCATGTGAGGATTGTAGGCTTTCTTAACTCTGAGAAAGCAAGAAGTCTGAGAATTAGATTTAGGGTTAGAATTATGGTTAGGATTAGGGATTAACATTAGTGTTAGGGTGAGGGCTTAGGGTTAGTGGTTAGGGTTAGGGTTAGGGTACTTGTTTGGTTAGGGTTAGGGCTAGAGATGTTGTAAGTGGTAGTGTTAGGCTTACAGCTGTCATTAGGGTTAGGGTTAGGGTTAGTGTTTTACAGTTAGTGTTATGGTTTAGGTACTACTGTTATGCTTATGAGTTAGGGTTAGATTTAGGGGTTAGAGATTGGGTTTAGTGTTAGGGTTAGGGTTAAGGTTAGGGTTAGCAATAGGGTTAGACTTAGGTGTTAAGGTTAGGATTAGGGGTAGCGGTTAATATTAGGGATTAGGGTTAATGCATGGGCCCTATCTGCTCTATGACGGGTCGGGAACAGGAAGCATCACCGGGACCCCACTCCATTGTACCCAGGGCATGGGACCCTACCTCTCACTTGGGATACTGAGGCAGAGCCTCATCTCATGCATGGCTTGGGTTGGTTGTAGGATTCCTTATCTCTGAGAATGGAAGTGTGAGAATTACATTTAGGATAAGGATAAGGGGTTAGGATTACCGTTAGGGTTAGGGATTAGGACTAGGTTTAGGGGTTAATGTAAGAGTTAGGGGTTAGGGTTAAGGTTAGGGTTTAGAGTTAGGGTTGGGGTTTATGGTCCAGGGATAGCCTTAGGGTTAGGTGTTAGGGTTAGTGTTATGGCTTAGATTAAGAGTTTAGTTTAAGGGCACAGGACCTGTCTATCTATAGTGAGAGGAGGGCGGGCAGGGTCGCTGCAACACCACTCCATCGTACCCTGGGCCTAGGGCCCTGATTGTCATGCAGCACTCAGGCAGAGCCTCATCTCACGCATGGCATGGCTGGATTGTAGGCTTGCTTAATTCTGAGAATGGAAGAAGTGTGAGAAACAGGGTTACGGTTAGGGTTAGGGGTTAGGAGTTAAGGGTTAGGGTTAGTATGAGGGTTAGGGGTTAGGTTTAGGGTTAGTGGTTAGTGTTTGGGTTAGGACTAGGGCTTAGTGTTATGGTTAGGTGTAAGGGTTAGGATTAGGGTTAAGAGTTAGGGTTAGAGTTACGGCTAAGTGTTAGCGTTAAGGTTTAGGGTTAGGGTCAGGGTTAACGGTTAGGGTCAGTGTTAATGGTTAGGTTTGGGGTAAGCATTAGGGTTAAGGGTTAGGATTAGGATTAAGGGTTAAGGTTAGGGTTAAGGGTCAGTATTAGTGTTAAGGGTTTGTGTTAGTGTCGGTTTGAGGGTTAAGTTTAGGGTTAATGGTTAGGGATAGGGTTAGGGTTAAGGGTTAGGATTAGGGTTTGTGGTTTAGTTTTAGGGTTAGGTTTAAGGGTTCAGGTTAGGGTTAGTGTTATAGTTAAGGATTACGGTTAGGCTTAGCAGTTAGGGTTAGGATCAGGGTTCAAAGTTAGTGTAAGAGGTTAGGGTTAGGATTAGGGGTTAGGGTTAGGTTTACGTTCAGGTCTAGGCCTTAGGGTAAGGTTTAGAGATTAGGTGTTACGTTTATGGGTAGGAGTTAGTGTTAGAGTTATGGGATAGGGGTAGATTTCAGGGTAAGTCTTATGCATTAAGTTTAGTTTACGGGATTAATGTTAGGGTTAGGGTTATGTTTATATGTTATGGTGAGCTTTAGAGTTAGGTGTTATGTTTGGGGTAGGGTTATGGGTTAGGGGTAGTGTTTATACTTAGGGCATGAGCCCTAGTTGAACTAGGGTGGTGAGTTGGGGGGCTGGGATTGTCGTCAGGAACATACTCTATCATACACTGGATATGGGCCCATGGGTTTCATGCAGGACACAGTGACAGAGCCTCCATTCACGCATGACATGGGAGGATTGTAGGCTTGCTTAACTCTTAGAATGGAAGAAGTCTGAGAATTATATTTAGGGTTACGATTATGTTTAGGGTTAGGGATTAACGTTAGAGTTAGGGTGAGAGCTTAGTGTTAGGGGTTAGTGTTAGGGTTAGGGTGGTTGTTTGGTTAGGGTTAGGGCTAGAGATGTTGTAAGTGGTAGAGTTAGGCTTAGGGTTGTCATTAGGGTTAGGGTTGTGGTTAGTGTTTTACAGTTAGTGTTATGGTTTAGGTACTATGGTTATGGTTACAGGTTAGGGTTAGAGTAAGAGATTAGAGGTTTGGTTTAGTGTTAGGGTTATAATTAGTGTTAGCAGTAGGGTTAGGTTATATATTATGGTTAGGGTTAGGGGTAGTGGTTAGGCTTAGGGATTAGGGTTAATGCATGTGCCCTATCTGCTCTATGCTGGGTTGGGAACAGGGAGTATCACCGGGACCCCACTCCATTGTACCCAGGGCATGGGACCCTGACCGACTTGGGATACTGGGGTAGATATCATCTCACGCATGGCTTGGGTTGGTTGTAGGCTTGCTTATCTCTGCGAATGGAAGAAGTGTGAGAATTACGTTTAGGATAAGCATAAGGGATTAAGAATATGGCTAGGGTTAGGGATTAGGAGTAGGTTTAGGTGTTAGGGTTAAGGTTAGAGGTTAGTGTTAACGTAGGGTTTAGAGTTAGTGTTGGGGGTTAGGCACAGGGGTTAGGTTTAGGGTTAGGTGTTAGGGTTAATGTTAGGGCTTAGATTTAGCGGTTAGTTTAAGGACACAGGACCTGTCTATCTATGGTGAGAGGGGGGCAGGCAGAGTCGCTGTGACACCACTCCATCGTACACTGGGCCAAAGACCCTGACTGTCATGCAGCACTCAGGCATATCCTAGTCTCATGCATGGCATGGCTAGATTGCAGGCTTGTCTAACTCTGAGAATGGAAGAAGTGTGAGAATTAGATTTAGGGTTAGGGTTAAGGTTAGGGTTAGGGTTAGGGCTTCGGGTTTGGGTCAGGGCCAGGGGTTAGGGGTAGCATTAGGTGTTAGTGTTAGCATTAGGATTATGGTTAGGTGTTATGTTTATGGTTAGGGTCAGGGTTTAGGGTTATGGATTCAGGTTAGGACATGGGCCCTATCTGATCTATCAGTGGTGGGGAACTGGGAAGATCGCCTGGGCCCCACTCCATTGTACACAGGGCATGGGCCCCTGCCTTTCATGTAGGCTACAGGGTCAGAGCTTCATCTCACGCATGGCATGGGTGGATTGTAGGCTTCCTTAACTTTTCAAATTGAAGAAGTTTGAGAGTTACATTTGGGGTTAGGGTAATGGGTTAAGGATTAAGGTTAGGGTTAGGTGTTCAGGACTAGGATTAGATTTAGGGGTTATGGTTAGAGGTTAGAATTAGGGTTAAGGTTACAGTTACAGTCAAGGATTAGGATTATGTTTAGTAGTTAGGCTTAGGTTTAGGGTGAGGGGTTAGGGTTAGGGTTAAGGATTAGGGTTACTTTTAGGATTTAGGTTCATGGGTTACTGTTAGGGCTAGGGATTCGTGTTAGTGTTAGCTTAGGTTTAATGATTAGTGACAGTGCACAGGCCCTGTCTAATCTATGGGGCACTGGGGGTGTGCAGCGTGGGTGCGTCTCCCCTTCATCATACCATGGGTCTTGTGTCTGATTGTCATGCAGGACTCAGGCAGAGCCTCATCTCACGCATGGCATGGCTAGATTGTAGGCTTGCTTAAATTCTAGAATGGGAGAAGTGTGAGAGTTATATTTTGGGTTAGGATTAGGGTTAGGGTTTAGGTTTAGGTTTAGGGTAAAGGGTTAGGGTTAGGAATATCATTAGGGTTAGGGGCTAAAGTTAGTGTTAGTACTAGGGTTTAGGGTTAGGGGTTAGAGTGAGGGTCGTTGTTAGGTTAGGGTTAGGGCTAGGTTCATTGTAAGGGGTAGGGGTAGGGTTAGGGACGTGGTTAGGGTAAGAGTTAGGGATAGCGTTTTACGGTTAGTGTTATTGTTTATGTATTACAGTTTTGGCTATGGCTTCGTCTCAGTGTTAGGGGTTAGGGGTTGGGGTTAGGGTTAGGGATGAGGTTTAGTTTGAGAGGTTAGGGTTAAGCTGAGGGTTAGGTTTAGTTCTTAGGTTTAGCTTTAGGCTTAGGGTTAGGAGTTAGAGTGACGAATTAGGATGAAGGCATGGGCCCTATATGCTCTATGTAGGGTCGGGACTGGGATCATCGCCGGGACCTCACTTGGTTGTGCCCAGTTCATGGGACCTTGGCTCTCATGTAGGATACAGGGGTGGAGCGTCATCTCACACATTGCATGTGTTGGTGGTAGGCTTGTTTACCTCTGCGAATGGAAGAAGTGTGAGAATTAAATTTAGGGTTAGGGTAACCGGTTAGGATTATGGTTAGGGATAGGGTCTGTCGTTAGGGTTAAGGTTAGGGTTTAGAGTTAGTGTTGGGGTTAGGGTCACGGGTTAAGTTCAGGGTTATGGGTTAAGGTTAGTGTTAGGGCTCAGATTTAGTGGTTAGCTTAAGAGCACAGGACCTGTCTAATCTATGGTGAGAGGGGTATGGAGAGGATCACCACGACACCACCCCATTTTACCCCTGCATTGGGCCCAGACCTACATGCAAGACTCAGGTGCAGCCTCATCTCATGCATGGTATGGCTGGATTTTAGACTTGCTTAATTCTTAGAATGGAAGAAGTGTGAGAATTAGGGTTAGGGTTAGGGTTAGGGGATTGGGATTAGGGATTAGGGTTAGTGGTAGGGTTAGGGGTTAGGGATTAATGGTTAGGGTTAATGTTAGGGTTAAGAATAGTGTTAGGGTGAGGGTTAGGGTTGGGTTTAGGTTTAGGGTTTAGGGGTTAGTGTTAGGGCTAGGGGGTCAGAGTTAGGGTTAGGGTTGTTTGTAGGGTTGTGGTTAGGGTTAATGGTTTAGGGTTAGGGTTTAGGTGTTACGGTTATGGCTAGGAAGTAGGGTTACAGTTAGGATTAGTGTTAGGGGTTACAGTTAAGTTTAGCATTAGGATGGGGTTTGGGGTTAGGGTAAGGGTTAGGGTTAAAGTTAGAGTTGTGGTTGGGGATAGGGTTGGGGTTTGTGTTAGGGGTAGGGTTAGGGGTTGGAGTCCGGGTGTAGGTTGGGATTGGGGTTAGGGTTCAAATTAGGGGTTGGGGTTAGGGTTAGTGTTAGGCATTAGGTCAATCCTACAATCCACCTCTTTATAGTGGCTTTCTCTCCGTGAATGTAAGGGTTCTGGTTCATGACTCCTCTCAAGCTAAGAGTTACCCTCTTCCTATGAAATGACTCTTTCTTCATTGTGTTTGACAGAACCTCTCACACTTCTTCCACTCTCAGAGTTAAGCAAGACTACAATCCAGCCATGGTATTTGTGAGATGAAGCTCTGCCCATGTCCTGCGTGACAGTCAGGGCCTCATAGCTAGGGTACGCTGGATTGGGATCCCTGTGACGCTCTCTGCCCCCGAGCCCACATAGAGTAGACAGGGCTCGAGCCTAAACATAAACGTTAAACCTAACCACTAACCCTAAACATAATCCTCACCAAACCACTGACTCTAACCCCTAACACTAAACTTAAGCACTAATCCTAACAGTAATTGGTCACCCTAACCCTAACTCCTAAAACTAATCCTAATTCCTAACCCTAACCCTAACCCCTAACTCTATTCTTAACCCAAATCCTAACCCCTAACCCTAACCCTAAATCTAAATCTCATACTTCTTCCATTATCAGAGTTAAGAAAGCCTACAATACCCTCATGCCAAGCGTGAAATGAAGCTGCGCCCTTGTGTTCCACATGAAAGGCCGGGACCCTTGCCCTCCGTATAATGGAGTCGGGTACCAGAAATGCTCCCAGTTCCTGACTCCCCCCCCATAGAGCAGATAGTGTCCATTCCCTAACCCTAAACCCTAGCTCTCACCCATCAGTCTAATCCTACCCATACCACCTAATCCTAACCCTAATGCTAACACCAAACCCTAAACCTAACCCTAAAAGTAACCCTAACCTTAAGCCCAAACCCTACCCCTTAACACTAACACTAACCCCTATTTATAACCGTAACACCTAAACTCTAACACTAACTCAAAAACTCTCACCCTAACACTATCAAAACCACTAACCTTATCCTTAACCCATTAGAATTAACCCTAACCCTAACAATGACCCTAACAGTAAAACTAAACAATAACCCTAACCTTACCTACCCCTACCCCTAAACTCTACCCCTATTAACCCTAACCTTAACCCTAACACTAAACCCTAACCCTAACCCTAACCCCTAACACTAAACCTAACCCCTAACCCGAACCGTAAGAACAATCCTAAACTCAACCCCAACCCCAACCCCTAACTTTAACCGTAACCTTAATTCTCACACTTCTTCCATTCTCAGAGTTAAGCAACCTTGAAATCCAGCCATGCCATGCGTGAGATGAGGCTCCACCTGAGCCTTGATAGTAGGTCTGGGCCCAAGGCAAGGGTACAAACATGTGGTGTCACGGTGACCCTCTTCACACCCCTCTCACCAAAGATTAGACTGGTCCTGTGCCCTTAAACTAACCACTAAATCCAAGCCATAACACTAACCCTAACCCCTAAACCTAAACCTAACCCCTGAACCTAACCACCAACACTAACTTTGAACCCTAACCTTAACAGTAACCACAGACCCTATCCCTAACCATAATCCTAACCCATTATCCTAACCCTAAATGTAATTCTCACACTTCTTCCATTCGCAGAAATAAGCAAGCCTACAACCAACCCATGCCATGTGTCAGATGATGCTCTGCCCCTGTGTCCCACATGAGATCCAGGGTCCCATGACCTGGGTACAACGGAGTGGGGACTCAGTGATGCTCCCAGTGTCAACCCCGAATAGAGCAGATAGGGCCCATGCCTTAACGCTAATCCCTGACTCTAACCCATAACCCAAGCCTAATGCTAAACCAACCCCCTAAACCTAACCATAAGCTTAACCCTAACGTCTCAAACTAACCTTCATCCCTAACCCTAACCCTAACCACAACCTCTAACTCTTACATGAACCCATAACCAAAACCATAATACCTAACCACCAACACTAACCCCAACGCTATCCTTAACCCTTACCCTAACCATAACCCTAACCCTAACCCAATCCCGTACAATGAACCTAGCCCTAACTTTAATCAAACAATGACCCTAACCCTAAACCCAGCCCTAACACGAACGTTAGCCCCTAACCCTGATATTTCTAACCACAACCTTTTACCCTAAACCTAAACCATAACCCTAATCCTAACCCTAAATCTAATTCTCACACTTCTTCCATTCTAGGAGTTAAGCAAGCCTACAATCTAGCCATGCCATAGGTGAGATGAGGCTCTGTCTGAGTCCTGCGTGACAGTCAGAGCCAAGGCCCAGGGTATGGTGCAGTGGGGATGCAACCACTCTCCACACCCCTGGTGCCCCATAGATTAGACATGCCTGTGCCCTGACACTAATAATTAAACCTAAGCTAATAATAACCCGAACACCTAGCCCTAATAGTAACCCAGGAACCTAACTCCTAACAGTAACACTAATCCCGAAACCTAAACATAGCCCTCACCCTAAACATAAACCTAACTACTAAACATAATCTGAATCTCTAGCCATAAGTGTAAATCTATCCCTATTTCTAACCTCTAACCCCTAAGACTAATCCTAGTCCCTAACATCCAGTGCTAACCTTAATCCTAACCCTTACGCTAACGCCAAACGTAAATCACAGACTTCTTCGGTTTGCAGAGTTAAGGAAGCCTATAATCCACCCATGCCATGCGTGAGATGAGGCTCTGCCCCTGTGTCTTACATGAAAGGCAGGGGCCCATGCCCTGAGTACAATGGAGTGGGGCCCCAGCTACCTTCCCTTTTCCCCATCGCTGATAGATCAGATAGGGCCTATTTCCTAACCCAAATCTGTAACCCTAACCACGGACTCTAACCCTAAACATAACACCTAATCCTAACCCTAATGCTAACCCTAACACATAATGCTAACCCTAAACCCTGATCCTAACCCTAACCCAAACTTTAAACCCTAACCTTAACCCTACCCTTCACCCTAACCCTAAATCTAATTCTCACACTTCTTCCATTCTCAGAGTTAAGCAAGCCTACAATCCTCCCATGCCATGCGTGAAAGGAGGCTCTGCCACTGTGTCCTGCATGAAACCCACGGTCCCATACTCAGCATATGATAGAGAGGCTTCCCGGCGGCAATCCCAGCCCCCTAACCCACCCTTCTACTGCAGACTGGGCCGGTGCCGTAAGCATCAACACTACCCCTAACCCATAACCCTAACCCTAAAAATAAAACCTCACCCTAACCCTACTGCTCACCTTAACACGTAAACCTAAATGTTACCCTAATTCTAACCCCTTAACCTTCATCCATAAACCTTACCCTAACAAAAATACCTATCCCATATCTTTAACCTTACCTCCTAGCCATAACCATAACACCTAAAGCCTAACCTTAACCCTAAACCAGTAACCTGAACGTTAACCCAATGAAAAACCCTAAACCTAACCCTAACCCCTAACGCTAATCATTAAGCTAATCATTAAACCTAAGCTAACACTAACCTAAACCCCTAGCCCAAACCGTAACCCAGGAACCTAACTCCTAACAGTAACCCTTAATCCTGAAACCTAAACATAATCACTCACCCTAAACCTAAACCTAACTACTAAACATAGTCCTAATCCCTAACCCTAACAGTAACCCTAACCCTAATTGTAATCTCTAACCATAACCCCTAAACCTAATCCTAGTCCCTAACACCCAATGCTAACCTTAATCCTAACCCCTTACCCTAACCCCAAATGTAATTCTCAAACTTCTTCAGTTTGAAAGGTTAAGGAAGACTGCAATCCACCCATGCCATGCGTGAGATGAGCCTCTGCCTCTGTGTCCTACATGAAACTCAGGGGCCCATGCCTTGGGTATGGTGGAGTGGGGCACTGGCGATCTTCCCATTTCCTCATCTCCTGATAGATCAGATAGGGCCCATGTCCTAACCTGAATCCCCTAACTCTAACACGTCATGCTAACCCTAACCCCTGACCCTAACCCTAACCCAAACCCTAAACCCTAAACCTTAACCCTAACCTTAACCCTAATCTTAAGTCTAATTCTCACACTTCCTTAACACTAACACTAACACACTTGCCTTAACCCTAATCTTAAGTCTAATTCTCACACTTCTTCCATTCTCAGAGTTAAACAAACCTACAATCAAGCCGTGCTATGCCTGAGATGAGGCTCCACCTGAAGGTTGCATGACAGTCAGGGCCTTCGATCCAGGGTACGATGGATTGGTGTCACAGCGACCCTGTCTGCCCACCTCTCACAATACATAGACAGGTCATGTGCCCTTAAACTAACCGATAAATCTAAGCCTTAACACTAACTTTGACAGCTAACCCTAAACCTAACCCAGGACCCTAACCCCCAACACTAACTCTAAACCCCAACCTTAACCCTAACCCCTTATCCTAACACTAACCCCTAAACGTACTCCTAATCCCTAACCAAAACCATAATCTTAAACCCTTATCATTATCCTAAATGTAATTCTCACACTTCTTCCATTCGCAGAGATAAGCAAGCCTACAACCAACCTGAGCCATGCGTGAGATGAGGCTCTGCCCCAGTATCCCAAGTGAGAGGCAGGGTCCCTTGCCCTGGGTACAATGGAGTGGGATCCCGGTGATGCTCCCTGTTCCCGACCCCGCATAGAGCAGATAGGACCCATGCGTTAACCCTAATCCCTAAGCCTAACCGCTATCCCGAACCCTAAGAATAACACCTAACCCTAACCCTATTACTAACCCTAACCCTAACACTGAACTCGACCTCTAAACCCTAACTCTAACCCTTACCCGTAACCTAACCTAATCCATAACACTAACTGTAAAACACTAACCCTAACCCTAACCCTAATGATAACCCTAAGCTTAACCCTACCACTTATAACATCTCTAGCCCTAACCCTAACCAACCACCCTAACCGTAACCCTAACCTCTATACCTACACCCTCACGCTAACACTAACATTAATCCATAACCCTATCCATAATCCTAAACCTAAATCTAATTCTCAGACTTCTTCCATTCTTAGAGTTAAGAAAGCCTACAATCATCCCATGCCATGCGTGAAAGGATGCTCTGCCACTGTGTCCTAAATGAAACCCAAGTGCCCATATCCAGCATACAATAGAGTGGGTTCCTGGCATCAATCCAAGCACCCTAACCCATGCCCCTAGTGCAGACAGGGCCAGTGCCCTAAGCATAGACACTACATTTAACCCATAACCCAAACCATAAACATAACATCTAACCCTAACCCTATTGCTCACCTTAACACATAAACCTAACCATAACCCTAACCCTAACCCAACCGTTAACCTAACCTTAATGCATAACCCTTACCCTAAAAACTGCCACTATTCCATAACTCTAACCCTACCTCCTAGCCATAACCGTAACACCTAAACCCTAACCCTAACCCTAAACCGCTAATCCTAACCTTAACCCTACAAACAACTCTAAACCTAACCCTAAACCATAACCCTAAAACCTAAGCCTAACCCTAACCCTTAGCAATAATCTTAATACCTAACGGTATCCATAAACCTTAACCCTAACCCTCACCCTAACCCTTACCCCAATGCCTAGACCTATCCCTGACCCTAACCCTAACCACTAACCGTAACCCTAACCTGTGTCCCTAACCATAACCATGAACCCAAAACTTAACCCTAGTCCTAACTGTAACCCCTAACACTAAGCATTCACCCCAACACTAATCTTAATCCCTAACCCCAACCATAATCCTAACCCTAAATCTAATTCTCAGACTACCTGCTTTCTCAGAATTAAGAAAGCTTACCCTTAACCTCCCATGCCATGTGAGAAAGAAAGCTCTGCCACTGTGCCCTGCATGGAACCCAGGGGCCCATACCCAGCGTAGGATACAGGGGCTTCCCAGCGACAATCCCAGCCTCCTAACGTGCCCCCCTAGTGCAGACAAAGCCCATGTCCTAAGCATAAACACTACCCCTAACCCGTATCCCTAATCCTAAACATAACACCTAACCCTAAAGCTCTTGCTCACTGTAACATGTAAACCTGTTACCCTAACTTTAACCCCTTAAACTAACCTTAATGCATAACACTTACCCTGAGAAGAACCCCTATCCCATAATTCTAACCCTACCTCCTAGCCATAACCATAAAACCTATTTCCTAAAACTTACTCTAAAGCCTAGACCTAACCCTAAACCTAACCCTAACCCCTAAACCCAAACCTAAACCCTTACCCTAACACTAACACTGAACCCTGATCCTAACCCTAACCGCTAACCCTAACCATAAATCTTAACTCTAACGCTAACCTGAACACTTAACACTAACCCTAACCCTAACCCCTAACCCTATCCCTTAAACCTAAAACTAACCCTAACCATTAACCGTAACCCTAACCCTTAACCCTAACCCTAACACCTAAGCCCCTAACCCTAACATTAACCTTAACCCTTAACCCCTAACACTAACACTAATCTTAACCCCTAATCCCAAACCCCTAACCCAAACCATAGCCATAATTCTCACAGTTCTTTCATTCTGAGAGTTAAGCAAGACTACAATCCTCCCATGCCATGCATGAAAGGAGGCCCTGCCACTGTGTGCTGCATGAAACCTATGGGCCCATACACAGCATACAATAGAAAGGGTTCCCAGCGATAATCCCAGCTCCCTAACCCACCAACCTAGTGTAGACAGGGCCCGTGCCCTAAGCATAAACACTACCCCTAACTCATAACCCTAACTCTAAACGTACCACCTAACTGTAACCCTATGGGTCACCTTAAAACATAACCCTAACCATAACCCTAACCCTAACCCCTTAACCTAACGTTAATGTATAACCCTTACGCTAACAACAAACCCTATCTCATAACACTAACCTTACATTCTAGCCATAACTGTAACTGCTAAACCCTAAACCTAACCGAAACTGATTACCCTAAACATAACCCTAAGAAAAACCCTAAACTTAACCCTAACTTTAACCTTAATGCTAACCCTAAACCCTAACCCTAACTCTAACCCTTAACCCTTAACCCTAACCCTAAACCCTAAACCCTAACTGTAACACTAACACTTAAACCTAATCCTAACCTTAACCCTTAAACCTAACCCAAACACTTAACCCTAAACCTAACCCTTACCTTAAAACCTAGACCTAACACTGCCTCTAAACCTAACACTAACCCCTAACCCTAACCTTAACTATGAACCCTAAACCTAACTCTAACCCCCTAATCCTAACTATAACCCTTAACTCTAACCCTAATGCTAACCTGAACCCTTAACCCTAACCATAAAACCTAACCCTAACAGGTATCCTTAACCCTGATGGTTAACCCTCACCATAACACTTAACCCTAACCCTAATCCTAACCTTTAACCCTAATCCTAACCCTTAACTCTAACGTTAACCCCAACCCTAACCCTAACACTAACCACTAACCTTAAACCTAACCCTAACACCTAACCTTAACCCTAACACTAACCCCAACCCTTAACCCCTAACCCTAACCCTGACCCTAATTCTCACACTTCTTCCATTCTCAGAGTTAAGCAAGCTTACAATCCAGCCATGCCATGCGTGGAATTAGACTCCGCCTGAGTCCTGCATGAAGGTCAGGGCCCAAGACCCAGTGTATGATGGTGTGCTGTCATGGTGACCCTTTCCGCACCCCTCTCACCATAGATTAGACAGGTCCTCTGCCCTTAAACTAACTGCTAAATCTAAGCGCTAACACTAACCCTAACACCTAACCCTCAACCTAACCCCTGAACCTAACCCCCAACACTAACTCTAAACCCTAACCTTAACCCTAACCACAGACTCTATCCCTAACGATAATTCTAACCCACTACCCTAAACCTAAATGTAATTCTCACACTTCTTTCATTCACAGGAATAACCAAACCTACAAACAGCAAATGCCATGCGTGACAGGACGCTCTGCCCTTGTGTCCCACATGACAGCCAGGATCGCATGACCTGGGTACAATGGAGTGGGGTCCCAGTGACGCTCCCAGTCCCGACGCCGCATAGAGCAGACAGGGCCCATGCCTTAACCCTAATCCCTAACTCTAACCCCTAACCCTAAACCTATTGCTAAACCTACTCCTAAACCTAACACTAAGCTTAACATTAACCTCTCAAACTAACCCTCATCCCTAACAGTAACCCTAACCCCAATCACTAACTCGTAACCCTAACACAAACGCATAACCAAAACGTAATACCTAAACACTAACACTAACCCTGAAAAGCTAAACCTCACCATAACCCTAACCACAACCCTACTCCTAACCCTACCTATTACAATGAACCTAGCCCTAAGCCTAACCAAACACCGACCCTAACCCTAACCCCTAACCCTAAACCCTAGCCCTAACACTAACCTTGTCCCCAAACCCTAACCATATTCCTAACCCTAACCCTTTACACTAACCTTATAACTAATCCTAAACTCTAATCCTAATCTTAACCATAAATCAAATTCTCACACCTCTTTCATAATAGTAGTCAAACAAGCCTACAATCTAGCCATGCCATGTGTAAGAGGAGGCTCTGCTTGAGTCCTGTGAGACAGTCAGAGCCCAAGGCCCAGGGTATGATGGAGTGGGGATGAAATCAAGCTCCACACACCCAATGCCCCATAGATTAGACAGGGCCTGTGCCCTGACACTAATCAGTAAATCTAAGCTAACACTAACTGGAACTCCAAACCCTGACTGACACCCATCAACCTAATTCCAAACAGTAACCCTAATTCCTAAATCTAACCATCACCCCTCACCCTAAATGTAAACCTAACTAGAAAACATAATCCTAATCCCTAACCGTAACTATAATGCTAACACTAATATTAACCTCTAACCGTAACCCCTAAACCTAATCCTAGTCCTGAAAACCTAACCCTAACCTTAATCCTAACCCCTTACTCTAACCCCAAATCCAATTCTCAGACTTCCTCAGTTTGAAAAGATAAGAATGCCTACAATCCACCCGTACCATGCGTGAGATGAGGCTCTGCCCCTGTGTCCTACATGAAAGGCAGGGGCCCATGACCTGGCTACAATGGAGTGGGGCCCTGGCGATCTTCCCAGTTCCCCACCACTGATAAATCAGATAGGGCCCATGTCCTAACCCGAATTCGTAACACTAAACCCTGACTCTGACTCTAAACATAACACCTAACCATAACCCTAATGCTACCCTTAACCCCTGACACTAACCCTAACCCGAACCCTAAACCCTAACCCTAACCCAACCCCTAACCCTAACTATAACCCTAAATTTAATTCTCACACTTCTTCCATTCTCAGAGTTAGAGAAGCCTGCAATCCAGCCATGCCATGCATGAGATGAGGATCTGTCTGAGTGCTGCATGACAGTCAGGGCCTTAGGCCCAGTGTACGATGGAGTGGTGTCACAGCATCCCTGCTCGCCCCCCTGTCACCATAGATAAACAGGTCCTGTGCCCTTAAACTAACCGCTAAATCTAAGTCCTAACACTAACACCTAACCCAAATCCTAACCCCTGACCGTAACCGCAAACAGTATCTCTAAACACTAATGTTAACCCTAACCCATAACCCTTACCCTAACCCCTAAACCTCTTCCTAATCTTTCATCTTAACCATAATCCCAACCCCTTACCCTTATCTTAAACGTAATTTTAACACTTTTTCCATTCGCAGAGATAAACAAGCCTACAACCAACCCAAGCCATGTGTGAGATGAGGCTCTGCCCTAGTATCCCAAGTCAGTCAGGGTCCCATGCCCTGGGTACAATGGAATGGGGTCCCGGTGATGCTCCCTGTTCCCAACCCAGTATAGAGCAGATACGGCACATGCGTTAACCCTAATCTCTAACCCTAACCGCTACCCCTAACCCTAACCATAACACCTAAACCTAACCCTATTGCTAACAGTAACACTAACACTAACACTAACCTAAACCTCTAATCCCTAACTCTAACCCTAATCCATAACCATATCTGTAGTACCGAAACAATAACACTAACTATAAAACACTAACCCTAACCGTAACCCTAATGACAACCTTAAGCCTAACCCTACCACTTATAACATCTCTAGCCCTAACCCTAACCAAACAACCACCCTTACCCTAACACTAACCCCAACCCCTAACCCCTAACCCTAACCCCGAACCTCAAACCCCTAACCCTAATTCTCACACTTCTTTCATTCTCAGAGTTAAGCAAACCTACAGCCCAGCAATGCTATGCATGAGATTAGATTCCACCTGAGTCATGCATGAGGGTCAGGGCCAAAAGCTCAGGGTACTATGGTGTGGTGTCGTGGCGATCCTGTCCGCATCCCTCTCACCGTAGATTAGACAAGTCCTGTGCCCTTAAACTAACCACTAAATCTAAGCCCTAACACTAACACTAAACCCTAACCCTAAATTTAACCTCTGACCCTAACTCCCAACACTAACCCTAAACCTTAACCTTAACCCTAACCGGAGACCCTATCGCTAACCATAATCCCAGTTACCCTAACCCTAAATGTAATTCTCACACTTCTTCCATTCAAAGAAATAATCAAGCTTGCATCCAACACATCACATGCCTGAGATGACGCTCTGCCCCTGTATCCCACGTGAGAGCCAGGGTCCCATGACCTGGGCACAAAGGAGTGTGTTCCCGGCCATGCTCCAAGTCCTGACACCGCATAGAGCAGATAGGGCCCATGCCTTAACCCTAATCTATAACTCTAATCCTAACTCTAACCCTAAGGCTAAACCAAACCCCTATGCCTAACCCTAAGCTTAAGCCTAAGCTCTCAAACTAACACTTAACCCTATCCCTAACACTAATCCCAACCCCAAACCCTTAACTCTAACACAAACCCTTAACCAAAAGCGTAACCACTACCACTAACACTAAAACGCTAACCCTCACCCTAACCCTAAACACTACCCTAACCTGAACCCTACCCCTTACAATGAACCTAGCCCTAATCCTAACCAAACAATGACCCTAACCCTAACCCATAACCCAAAACTCTAGCCCTAACACTAATGTTAGCCCCAAACCCTAACCATATTCCTAACCCTATCCCTTTACCCTAACACTAAACATAATCCTAAACCCTAACCCTAATCCTAACCATAAACCTAATGCTCACACTTCTTCCATTCTAGGAGTTAAGCAAACCTACAATATAGCCATGCCACACGTGAGATGAGGCTCTGCCTGAGTCTTACGTGACAGTCAGAGCCTAAGTCCCAGGGTACAATGGAGTGTGGACGCAGCCACACCGCCAATGCCTTATAGATTAGACAGGGCACTTGCCATAACACTAATCAGTAGAACTGAGCCCTAACCCCAACACTAACCCGAACCCCTAGCCCCAACCATAACCCATGAGCTTAACTCCTAACAGTAACCCTAAGACCTAACCCTCACTATAGTCCCTCATCCTAAACCTAAACCTAACCACGAAACATAGTCCTAATCCCTAAGCATAACAGTAACACTAACCCTAATTCTAACCTCTAACCATAACCCCTAAACCTAATCCTAGTCCCTAACACCTAACCCTAACCTTAATCCTAACATCTTACCCTAACCCCAAATCTAATTCTCAGACTTCTTCAATTCGAAAAGTTAAGGAAGCCTACAATCCACCCATGCCATGCATGAGATGAGGCTCTGCCCCTGTGTCCTATATGAAAGGCTGGGGCCCATGCCCTGTGTGCAATGGAGTGGGACCCAGACGATCTTCCCAGTTCCCCATCCCAGATAATTCATATAGGGCCTATGTCTTAACCTGAATCTGAAACCCTAATCCCTCACCCTAACCCTAAAAATAACACCTAATCCTAACTCTAACGCTAACCAAAAAACCTAATGCTAACCCTAACACCTTACCCTAACACTAACCCAAACACTAAACCCTAACCCTAACCCTACCCGTAAACCTGACCCTAAACCTAAACCCTAATCCTAATGCGAAACATAAACCCTAACCCCTAACCCTAACACTAACCCTAACCCCAAACCCCTAACCCTAACCCTATTTCTCACACTTATTCCGTTCTCAGAGTTAAGCATGCCTAGAATCCAGCCATGCCATGTGTGAGATGAGGCTCCATGTATTCTTGCATGTAGGTCTGGGCCCATGGCCCAGGATATGATGAAGTGGGGCCCCAGCTATCTTCTAAACCTAACAGTAACCATCAACCCTAACACTAACGTTTAAACTTAATGCTAACCTTAACTCTAAACCCTAATCCTAACCCTTAACCCTAACCCTAACCTTAAGCCCTAAACCTAACCCTAACACTAACGCCTTAACCTGACCCTAACCATACCCCTAAAACTAAAACCTAACCCCAATCCCTAACCCCTAACCACTAACGCTAACACCAACCCTGACCCCTAACCTCAAACCCCTAATCATAACCCTAACCCTAATTCTCTCACTTCTTCCCTTCTCAGAGTTAAGGAAGCCTACAATACAGCCATGCCATGCGTGAGATGAGGCTCCATGTATTGCATGTAGGTCTGGGCCCAAGGTCCAGGGTACAATGGAGTGGAACCCCAGCGATCTTCCCATTTCAACACCCCTGATAGGTCATATAGGGCCCATGTCCTAAGCCGAATCCGTAAACCTAATCCCTGACCCTAGCCCTAAACATAACACCCAACCCTAACCCTAATGCTAAACCTAACATCTAATGCTAACCCTAACCAATTACCCTAATCCTAACCCTACCCCTAAAACTAACCCTACCCTTAAACCCTAACCTTAATGCAAACCACGACCCCTAACCCCTAACACTAACACTAACCCTAACCCCTAATTCCTAACCCTTAACCCTAACCCTAACCCTGTTTCTCACACTTCTTCCATTCTCAGAGCTAAGCAAGCCTGCAATCCAGCCATGCCATGCATGAGATGAGGCTCCACCTGAGTGCTGCATGACAGTCAGGGCCCTAGGCCCAGGGTACGATGGAGTGGTGTCGCAGTGACCCTGCCCACCCCCCTCTCACCGTAGATAGACAGGTCCTGTGCCCTTAAACTAACTGCTAAATCTAAGCCCTAACACTAACCCTAACACCTAACCCTAAACCTAAACCCTGACTCTAACAGCCAAACCTAACTCTAATCCCTAACCTTAACTCTAACCCCTAACATTAACTGTAACCCCTAACCCTAACCTTAACCCCTAAACCTACTCCTAATCCCTAATCCTAACCATAATCTTAACCCCTTACCATTATCCTAAATGTAATTCTCACACTTCTTCCATTCGCAGACATAAGCAAGCCTACAACCAACCCAAGCCGTGCGTGAGATGAGGCTCCACCCCAGTATCCCAAGTGAGAGGCAGGGTCCCATGCCCTGGGTACAATGGAGTGGGGTCCCTTTGATGCTCCCTGTTCCCGACCCTGCGTAGAGCAGATAAGACCCATGCGTTAACCCTTATCCCTAAACTTAACCGCTACCCCTAACCCTAACCATAACACCTAAACCTAACCCTATTGCTAACCCTAACCCTAACCCTAATGCTAAACCCAACCACTAACCCCCAAATCTAACCCTAACCCATAACCATAACGGTACCTAAACCATAACACTAATTGTAAAACACTAACCCTAAGCCTAATGACAACCGTAAGCGTAACACTACCACTTACAACATCTCTAGCCTTAACCCTAAAGAAACAAGTACCCTAATCCTAACCCTAACCACTAACCTCAGACCCTCACCCTAACACTAAACTTAATCCTTAACCCTAACCATAATCCTAACCCTAAATCTAATTCTCAGACTTCTTGATTCTCAGAGTTAAGAAAGCCTACAATCCTCCCATGCCATGCGTGAAAGGAGGCTGTGCTACTGTGTTCTGCATGAGACCCAGGAGCTCATACCCAGAGTATGGTAGAATGGATTCCTGGTGACAATCCCAGCACCCTAACCACCCCTAGTGCAGACAGAGCCCATGCCCTAAGCATAATCACTACCCCTAACCCATAACTCTAACCCTAAACATAACACCTTACCCTAACCCTATTTCTCACCTTAACAAGTAAACCTAACAGTAAGCATAACTTTAACTGCTTAACCTAACTATAATGCATAACACTTACAATGACAACAACCCTTAGCGCATAATTCTAACCAGAACTCCTACTATAATTGTAACAACCAAACCCTAAACCTTGCCCTAAAGCCTAGACCTAACCCTAACCTTAACCATAAACCCCACCTGTAACGCTAAGCTCTTACCCTAACACAAACCCTGAACCCTGATCTTAACCCTAACCGCTAAGCCTAACAACTACACTTAACTCTAACACTAAGCCTAAACTGAATGCTTAAACCTAACCCTAAAACTAAACCACAGATCCTAACCCTAACCCTTAATCCTAAAGCTAACCATAACCATTAACCCTAACACTAACCCTTAACTCTAACCCTAACGCAAAACCTTTACCTTAATACTAACCCTTATCCCTAAACCTAACCTTAACCCTTAACGCTAATCTTAATCCTTAACCCTAACCACTAATCCTAACCCTAACACTTACCTCTAACCCTAACACTTACCTCTAACCCTAACCGCTAACACTCACCCTAAACCATAACCCTGACCCTAACCCTAAACCTTAACCATAACCCTAACACTAAACCGTTACCCTAACACTAACTCTTAACTCTAATCCTAACTCTTACACCTAAACCTAACATTAACCCCTAGTCCTAACCCTAACACTAACTGCTAACCCTAAACCTAACCCTAACCCTAACACATAACATCTAACCCTCACACTAATCCTAACTCCTAACCTCAAACCGCTAACCCTAACCCAAACACTTACCTAAGACTAACCATTAAATGTCACACTAAATCTTAACCCTAACCCCAACCCAAACCATTATATCTAACCCTGACCCTTAACCCTAACCCTAATCCTAACCCCTAACCCTAACCCTAACCCGAACCCTAAACTTAATCCTAATATCTAACTCTAAAAATAACACTTAACACCAACCCTAACGATAAATCAAAACCTTAACCCCGACCCTAAATGTTAAGCCTCACCCTAAGCCTGAAACCTAACCCTAATCCTAACCAGAACAATTAACCCAAAACCTAACCTTACCCTCTAACCTTAACCCTAAACCTCACCCTTAACCCTAAACCTAACCCTAAACTTTAAACATAACCCCAACTCTAACCCTTAAGCGGAACATTAACCCTTAACCCTAACACTAACACCTAACCACTAACACTAACACTAACCACTAAACCTAAACCTAACCCTAACCATAACTCGTAAACCTAACACAACCCCTAAACAAAGCACTAACCCTGAACCTTAACCTCTAGCTGCAAACCCTAACAATAACACTAACCCCTAACCCCAAACCACTAAATCTAAACCTAACACTTAACCCTAACTGTTAAACCAAACCCTAACCCTAAACTTTGACCCTAAACTAACCATAACCGTTAACCCTAACTCTAACCCTATGCCAAAAACCTTAACCCTAAACTGAACACTAACCGTTAACCCTAAGCCTAACCCTTAATCCTAACCCTAAAGCTAAGCCTTAACTCTAATACTAACGCTTAACCCTAACGCTAACCCTAACCCTTAAACCTAATTCTCATCCTTAACCGTAACAACTAACCCTAACCTTAACTTTTAAACCTAACCTTAACTGTTAACACTCACCCTAACCCTTTACCCTAACCGTATCCCTAACACTTAACCCTAAAACTATCCATAACTGTTAACCCTAACCCTAAGTTTTAAACCTAACCTTATCCCTAACCCTTACCCCTAATCCTAACCCTTAACACTAACCCTAACCCTAACACTAACCCCCTAACCCTAAACCTAACCCTAACCCTAACCCCCAAACCTAACACCTAACTCCTAACCCTGACACTAACCCCAACCCCTAACCCCTGTCCCCTAACTCTAACACTAACTCTAACCCCAACCCCAAAACCCTAACCCTAACCCTAATTCTCACACTTCTTCCATTCTCAGAATTAAGCAAGCCTACAACCCAGCCATGCCATGCATGAGATTAGATTCTGCCTGAGTCATGCATGAGGGTCAGGGCCAAAGGCTCAGTGTATGATGGTGTGGTGTCTCGGTGATCCTGTCCGCATCCGTGTCACCATAGATTATACAGGTCCTCTGCTCTTAAACTAACCACTATATCTAAGCCCTAACACTAACGCCAAACCCTAACCCTAAACTTAACCCCTTACCTTAACCCCTAACACTAACTCTAAACCCTAACCTTAACCCTAACCACAGAACCTATCCCTAACCATAATTTTAACCCATTACCCTAACCCTAAATGTAATTCTCACACTTCTTTCATTCGCAAAGATAAACAAGAATACAACCAACACATGCCATGCATGAGATGATGCTCCACCCCCGTATCACACATGAGAGCCAGGGTCTCATGACCTGGGTTCAAAGTAGTGGGTTACAGGCCATGCTCCCTGTCCCAACTCTGCATAGAGCATATAGGTCTCATGCCTTAACCCTAAGGCCTAACTCTAAACCCTAACTCTAACCCTAAGGCTAACCCTAACACTAAGCTTAACCCTAACCTCTCAAACTAACACTCATCCCTAACTCTAACACTATTCCTAACCACAACCCCTAACTCTAACACAACCCCGTAACCAAAAGTGTAATACTTAACCACTAACACTAACCCTAAAATGCTAATGCTCACCCTAACCCTAACTACAACCCTAACCTGAACCTTGCCCCTTACAATGAACCTAACCTTAACTCTAACCAAATAACGACCCTAACCCTAACCCCTAACCCAAAACCCTAGCCGTAACACTGACGTTAGCCCCAAACCCTAACCATATTCCTAACTTTATCCCTTTACCCTAACACTAAACCTAATCCTAAACCCTAACCTTAATCCTAACCCTAAATCTATTGCTCACACTTCTTCCATTCTAGGAGTTAAGCAAACCTACAATGTAGCCATGCCATGCGTGAGATGAGGCTCTGCCTGATTCCTGCGTGACAGTCAGAGCCTAAGGCCTAGGGTACAATGGAGTGGGGATGCAGCCATGCTCCACACCGCCAGTGCCCCATAGATTAGACAGGGCCCTTGCCCTAACACTAAACAGTAAACATAGGCCCTAATCCTAACACTAACACAAATCCCTAGCCCTAAAAATAACCCATGAGTCTAACTGCTAACATTAAACCTAATCCCTAACCCTAACCATAAACCCTCACCCTAAACCTAAACCTAACCACTAAACATAGTCCTAATCCCTAAGCTTAACATTAACACTAACCCTAATTCTAACCTCTAACTGTAACCCCTAAACCTAATCCTAGTCCCTAACACCTAACCCTAACCTTAATCCTCACCCCTTACCCTAACCCTAAATCTAATTCTCAGACTTCTTCAATTTCAAAAGTTAAGGAAGCCTACAATCCACCCATGCCATACATGAGATGAGGCTCTGTCCCTGAGTCCTACAGGAAAGGCTGAGGCTCATGCCCATGTGTACAATGGAGTGGGGCCCAGGCGATCTTCCCAGTTCCCCACCACTGATAGATCATATAGGGCCCATGTCTTAACCTGAATCTGAAAGCCTAATCCCTCACCCTAACCCTAAAAATAACACCTAGACCTAACCCTAATGATAGCCCTAACACCTAACCCTAACCCTAAACCCTAACCCTAACCCTAAACCCTAACTCTAACCCTATCCCTAAACCTAACCCCAACCCTAAACTCTAACCCTAATGCTAAACGTAAACCCTAACCCTAACCCTAAACCTAACCCCTAACCCCTCACCCTAACTCTAACCCTATTTATTTATTCCATTCTCAGAGTTAAGCATGCCTAGAATCCATCCATGCCATGCGTGAGATCAGGCTCCACCTGAGTGCTACATGACAGTTAGGGTCCAAGGCCCAGTGTATGATGGTGTGGTGTCACAGTGACCCTGTCTGGACCCCTCTCAACATAGATTATACAGGTCCTGGGCCCTCCAACTAACTGCTAAATCTAAGCCCTAACACTAACTTTAAACCCAAATCCTAAACCTAACCCCTGAAGCTAACCTCCAACACTAACTCTAAACACTAAACTTAACCCTAAAAGCTAACGCTAACCCTGATGCTTAGACCTAAACCTAACCCTTAACCATTAACCCTAACACTACACCCTACCCTAACACAAACATTAAACCCTAATCCTAAGCCTAACACTTAAAACTAACCCTAATACTTAACCCTAACCCTAACCCTTACCCTAATGCCTAGCCCTAACCCTAACCCTGAACACTAACACTAAGCTCTACCCATAATGCTAAACCTAAATACTAACGCTAACCCTAACCTTAACCCCTAAACCTAACACTAACCCTGAAACCTAAACCTAGACTTAAACCCCTATCTAGAACCATCACACTTAACTCTAAACCTAATCCTAACCTGAAAACATAACCCTCACCAAAACCCCTAACCCTAAAACTTAACCATAACATTAACCGTTAAACCTCACCATAACCCTTAATCCTAACCCTTATCTTAACCTTGAACCCTAACACTAACCCCTAACCCTAACTATAACCCTAACCCCAAACCCTAATCCTAACTGTAACGCCTAAACCTAACCATAATACTAACCCCTAACCCTCATCCTAACCCTAACCTAACCCTAACACTAACCCCAACCAGAACCCATAACCCCTAACCTAACCCTAACTCTAAGACTAAACCTTAACCCTAACCCTAACGCTAACCCCAAACCGTAAACCTAACTGCTAACTCTAACCCTAACCCTAACACCTAACCCTAACCCTAAAACTATCACTAACACATAACCCTAACCCTAACCCTAATTGTAACACCTAACCCTAGCTCTAACCATAACCATAACCCCTAACCCCTAACCCTTAACACTTAACCCTAAAGCTAACACTAAGCTTTACCCTAACTCTAAACCTTATTGCAAAGTTGTAACACTAATGCGTAACCATAACCTTAACTATACCCTAAACTTAACCCCAAACATAACCCCGAACCCTAACCCCACCCTTAATCCTAAACTTTAACCCTAATGATAATCCCAAACCCTAACCTTAACCCTAACCCCAAACCCTAATGCTAACCCTAACACTTAAACCTAACCCTAATCCTAACCCCTAACCCTAAACGTAACCCTGAACTTACCTCTAACCCTAACCCTAACCAGAACCCCTAACCCTAACACTAACACCTAACACTAACTCTAAGAAGTAACCCTAACACTAAACCAAAAACCAAACCCTAACCCCTAACCCTAATCGTAACCCTAACCCCTAAATCTAATCCTAAACCTAACCCTAAACCCTGACCCTTACCCTGACCCTAACCCTGACCCTGACCCTGACCCTGACACTAACCCTGACCCTGACCCTGACCCTAACCCTGATCCTGACCCTGACCCTAACCCTGACCCTGACCCTGACCCGAACCCTGACCCTGACCCTGACCCTGACCCTGAACATGACCCAGACCCTGACCCTAACCCTGACACTGACCCTAACCCTGACCCTAACCCTAACCCTAACCCTGACCCTGACCCTGACCCTAACCCTAACCCTGACCCTGACCCTAACACTAAACCTAACCCTAACCCTAACACTTAACCCTAACCCTAACCCTAACACCTAACCCTTAACCCTAACCCTAACCCTTAACCCTTAACCCTAACCCTAACCCTAACCCCTAACCCTAACCCTAACCCTGACCCTAACACTTAACCCTAACCGTAATCCTAAATCCTAACCTTAAACCTAAACCTTACCCTTAACCCTAAACCTAACCGTAAACATTAACCTTAACACCAACCTTTAAACCTAGCAATAACACTAACTCTTAACACTAATCTTAAACCTTAACACTACCCCTAAACCCTAATGCTAACATTAACCTCTAGCCCTAAACATAACCCTAACCCTAACCAGTAAACCTAACACTTAACCCATAACACTAACACTAATACCAAACCATAGGCCTAACACATAACCGTAACCCTAACCCTAACGTAACCCTATCCCTAACCTAACCCTAACTGTAACCCTAACCCCTAACCCTAACCCTAACCCTAATCCTAACCCCTAATGCTAACCCTAACCCCTAATCTTAGTCCAAACCCTAACCCTAACCACTAACTCTAACACTTAAACCTAACCCTAACCCTAAACCTAAGCCTAACATTAAACCTAGCCCTAACCCTAGCCCTAACCTTAACACTAACCCTAAACCTAGCACTAACCCTAACCCTAGACCTAGCCCTAATCCTACCACTAGCCCTAGCCCTAGCCCTAAACCTTACACCTATTCCTAACCCTACTTCTAACCCTAATCATAAACATAAACCTAACAGTTGCCCTTAAACTTAACCCTAATCCATAACCCTAACCCAAACCTGAACACTAACATTTACCCCTAACACTAAACGAAACCCTATCCTATACCCCTAAACCTAAAACTAAACCCTTAACCCTAACGCTAACCCCAAACTTTAACCCCTAACACCTAACCTTACACTATCCTTAACCCTGAACCCCAAACCGCTAACCATAACAGTTAACCCTAAGACTAAAGTTTAAACCTTACACTAACCCATAAACCAAAACGCTACCCTAACCATTAATCATAAACCTAACATTTAACACTAACCCTAAACCTAACCCTAACACCTAACCCTATCCTTAACCAGAACACTAACCCTAACTTTAACCACTAACCCAAACCCTAACACTAATCCTCTGACAATAAACATACCCATAATCCCTAACCCTAATCCTAACCCTAAACCTAACACAACTCTTACACTAACCCTAACCCTAACCCTAACCTAAATCTACCATAACTCTAAGACCTAACCCTAACCCAAACCCGAACACTACCCCTAAACCCAATCCTAATTCTAACCCTAACCCTGAATATAAACCTAACACTAAACTTTAACCCTAACCCGTAATCCTAACCCTAACACTAACCTTAGCCCTAACACTAAACCCTAACCCTAACACTAACACTAACCCCTAACCGTAACCCTAAACCCAACCCTAACCTCTAACCCTAATCCTAATCCCTAACACTAACCTAACCCTATCCATAAGGCCTAACCCTAACCCTTAACCTAACCCTAACCCCTTACCCTAAACATAACACTAACCTCAACCTTACCCATAACCCTAATGCCTAATCCTAGCCCTAACCCCAGGCCTAAGCCTAACCCTAGATCTAACCCAAACCTGGACCTAACACTTGCCCTAGCCATAGCATAAGCCCTAGCCCTTATCATAGCCCTATCCCTAGCCCTAACACTAATTCTAAATATAACCCTGACACCTAACCCTAATGCTAAACCTAACCCAACCCTAACCATAACACTAAGCAGAACACTAAACTTAACCCTAACCCCTAACCCCAAACATAAGCCTAACTCCCTAACATTAAACCCACACCGAATCCCTAACCATAACCCTAACCCTAAACCTAACACAACCCTTACACTAACCCTAACCCTAACCCTAAACTAAACTTACCATAACCCCAAACCCTAACCCTAACCCCTAAACCTAATCATAATTCTAACCCTAACCATAAATATAAACCTAACACTAAACCCTAACCCTAACCCCTATTCCTAAACCTAAAACTAATCCTAGTCCTAACATTAAACCCTAACCCTAAAACTACCACTAATCTCGAACCCTAACCCTCACCCTAACCCTAACCCCAGCCCTAACCCTTAACCCTAGCCCTAACCCTAGACCTAGACCTAAACCTAGCCCTAGCTATAGCCCTAGCCCTAACCCTAGCCCTAACACTAACCCTGACACTATCCCTAACCATAACCTTAACCCTAACACCTGGAACCCCTAACCCTAACAATAAACCTAACCCCAAACCATAACCCTAACTCTAACTCTAACTGCTAACCCTAACCCTAACCCTCACCCTAACTTCTAACCTTAATATTAACACTAACCACTAACCCTAACCCTAATTCTAACACTAACCGTATATGTAAAGCTAACCCTAACCCCAATCCAAACCCTAAACCCTAATCCTAATCCTAACACTAATGCTAAACGTAACCCTAATACCTAACCCTAATCCCAAACATTAACCCTAACCCTAACGCCTAACCTTAATCCTAACCCTAACCCCTAACCTTAACCTTAACCCTAACACTAAAACAACACCCTAAACCTAATCCTAACCGTAACGCTAAGACTAACCCTAACACTAACTGCTAACACCTAATGCTAACTCTAAGCTTAACCCTAACCCCTAACCATAACCCTAACCCTAACCACTATCCTTAACACTAATTTTAACCCTAATCCTAAACATAAACAAAATCCTAACCCTTAACCCTAACTCTAACCCCTATTTCTACCCTAACCCTAATCCTAACCCTTAACCCTCACCCTAACAACTAACATTTGCCCCTAAGCCTAACCCGAACCCTAACCCTAACCTTTAACCCTAATCTTAACCAAAAACCTAACCCTAACCACTAAACCCCACACTAACCACTAACCCTAAACTTAACCCAATCCCTTATCCCTGAAACTAACACTAAACCCCTAACCCTAACAGTAACACCAAATCCTAACCACTAACCTTAGCGCTAACCCTTACCCCTAACCCCAAACCTCACATCCTAACCCTAACAGTTAACCCTAAGACTAACTGTTAAGCCTTACCCTAACACTAACCCTAGCCATAACACCTAACCCCAACCTTAATTTTAACCCTAAGCCTAAACCTAAACCCAACCCTATCCCCTAAACCTAAGCCTACCCCCTAAACCTAACCTTACCCTAACACTCACCCTAACCCAAAACCCTTAACCTAACCCCTAACCCTAAACCTAACCCCTAACCCTAACCCTAACCCTATCCCCAAACGGTAACACTTACCCTAACCCTAAAACCTAACCCTAACCCTAAACCTAACCCTAACACCTAAAAAGAACCATAACCCTAGCACTAACTCTAACCCTACCTCTAACCCTGGCCCTTGCCATAGCCCTACACCTAGACATAACTCTAGCCCTAGCCCTAGACCTAGACCTAACCATAACCCTAGCCCTAGCTCCAACACTAAAACTAACCTGAAATCTAATACTAGCTCTGGCCGTATTGCTTGCCCTAGCACTAACTCTAACACTAAACCTAACTCTAACCCCTAACCCTAACGCTAACCCCTACCCTAACCCTAACCCCAACCTCTAAACCTAAACCTAAACCTAAACCTACGCCTGGCCCTAGCCCTAATCCTAACCCAACCCTAGCCATAAACCTCACTCTAACCCTACCCGTAGCTCTAGCACTAGTCCTAGCCCTAACACTAAACCTAAACCTAACCCTAGCCCTAAACCTAACCCTAACCCTAACACTAGGCCTAATACTAACCCTAACCTTAAACCTAGCCCTAGCCCAAACCCTAGCCCTAGCCCTAGACCTAACCCTAACCCTAGCCCTAGCCCTAGCAATAGCCCGACAATAACCTTAGTCCTAACCCTAGCCCTAGCCCTAGCTATAGCCCTAAACCTAACTCTAACCCTACCCCTAAACCTAACCCTAACCCTAACATTTAAACCTATCCCTAATCCTTAACCCTAATCTAAACCCTTTACCCTAACCCTAACCCCTAACCCTAACACTAAGCCCTACCCCTAAACCTAACCCTAACTCTAACCCTTAAACCTAACTAACCCAAAACTGTAACCCCTAACCCCTACCCTTAACACTAACCCTTAGCCCTATCAACAAACCGCTAACCATAACCTTAAAAATTAACACTAAGACTAACTGTTAAACCTCACCCTAATCCTTAAACATAACACTTAACCCTAACCATTAACCCTAACTGTAAACTTAACCCTAACCCTTAACACTAAACCCTACCCTAACCGTTAAACCTAACCCTAACCCTTAACCCTAAATCTAACCCTAAACCTTAACCCTAATACTAACCCTTAACCCTAAACATAACCCTTAACCCTAACCCTAACCCTTAACCCTAATCCTCACCCTTAACCATAACCACAAACCCTAACCCTGACACTTAACCATAAACCTATCCCTAACCGTTAAGCTTAGCCCTAACACAAACACTTAATGTTAAAACAAACACTTAAAACTAACCCTAACCTTACCCTTAAGCTTAATCCTAAACCTTAACCCCTAACCCTAACCGTTAACCTTACCTCTGACCCTAACTCTCAACATTCACCCTAACCATTAACACTCACCCTAACCCTAACACTTCAACCTACCCTTAACACTTAACCGTAACCCTAACACTAACCCTTAATCCTAATCCTAACCCTTACCCCTAACCCTAACACTAACCTAGTCCTATCCCTAACACTAGTCCTATCCCTAACACTAATCCCTAGCCATAAACCTAACCCTAAAAGCTAACCCTAATCCTAACACCTAACCCCTAATCCTCACACTAAACTTAACACGTAACCGCAAACCCCAACCCTAAACCTAACACTTAACCCTAAGACTAACCATTAACCCTCACACTAACCCTTAACCCTAAACCTAGTCCTAACCCTAACACTTTATCCTACCCCTAAACCAAACCCTTAATATTAATCCTAGACCTCACCCTTAACCCTAAACCTAACGGCAAATGGTAACCCTAACACTAACCTTTAAACCTAATGTTAACCATACCCCCTAAATCTAATCTTCACCCTTAATCCTAACCCTAACCACTAACACTAACACTAAACCCTAAACCTAATCCTAACCCTAACACTATGTCCTAAACCTAACACTTAACCACCAACCCAAACCATAACCTCAAACACTAACCCTTAACCCTAACAGTAACCCAACCCCTCACCCTAATCCTAACTGTTAACACTCACCCTTACACTTAAGCCTAACCCTAACCCTAACACTTAACCCTAAGTCTAAGTTTTAACCCTAACCCTAACCCTTAAGCCTAACACTAACCCTTAACCTTAACAGTTAACCTTAATCATAACCCTAACACTTAATGCTAAACCTAACCCTAACCAATAACCCTAACCCTAAACCTTAACCCTAACCAATAACCCTAACCCTAAACCTTAACCCTAGCACTAACCCTAACACTTAACCCTAATACTATCCCTTAACTCTAACCTTACTCTTTCACGCTAATCCAAATCTTAACACTAACAATTAGCTCTAACCCCAACCCTTAACCCTAACCCTAACCATTAACACTCACCCTAAACCTTAACCCTAATACTAAACCTATCACTTAACCCTAATCCTTAACCCTAACCCTAACACCTACCGCCTAAACCTAACACTAACTCTAACCCTTAACCACTAACCCCTAACACTAACACTGACCCTAACCCCTAACCACAAACACCTAACCCTAACCATAACCATAATTATCACTCTTCTTCCATTCTCAGAGTTAAGTAAACCTGCAATCATCCCATGCCATGAGTGAAGGGAGGCTCTACCGCTGTGTCCTGCATGAAACCCACTGGCCCATACCCAGTGTACAGTAGAGGGGGTTCCCGGTGACAATCCCAGCCACATAAACCATCACCCTAGTGCAGGCAGGACACATGTCCTAAGCATAAACACTACCCCTAACCCATAACCCTACCCCTAAACATAACAACTAACCCCAAATCTATTGCTCACCATAACACACAAACTTAACCCTAACTTTAAATTTACCTTAATGCATGACTTACCCTGACAACAGCCCCTATCCCACAATTGTAACCCTAACTCCTACTCATAAACGTAACACCTAAACCCTAACCCTTACCCTAAAGCCTAGACCTAAGCCTAAACCTAAACCTAACCCATAACCCTAACCCTAACCCTTTGCCCTAACAATAACCTGGAACCCTCATACTAACCCTAACCCCTAACCCTAACCCTAAACCAAACTCTTAGCCGTAACCCTAAAACTAAACCACAAACCCTAACCCTATCCCTTAACCCTAAACCTAACCCTAACCGTTAATCCTAAACCTATCACTAACCCTTAAAACTAATGCTAACTCTTAACCCTCACCCTAACGGTTAACCCTCACCCTAACCTTTAACCTTGACCCTAACCCTAACCCTTAACCCTAACCCTAACTTTTAAGCCTAATCCTAAGTCTTAACCCTAACCCTCACACTAACCCTAACCCTATACCAAACCCGACCCCTAACCCTATCCCTAATTCTCACTCTTCTTCCATTCTCAGAGTTAAGGAAGCCTACACTGCAACCATGCCATGTGTGAGATGACGCTCTGCCTGAGTCCTGCGTGACAGGCCCATGCCCATAGTACGATGGAGTGGGGTCCGTGGGTATGTAGGCTTGCTAAATTCCAGTTTGGAAGACTTGCGATAGTCATATATAGGGTTGCTTACATTTACTTATAGGAAGCAACGATTGGGGTGTGCTTTGTAGGCTTGCCTTACTCTAGTTTGGATGAAGTGGGTGAGTCCTATACAGGAACGTTAGCATTGAGTTAGAGGGAGCATCTATGGGGGCTGCTTTTTGGCTTGCTAAACTCTAGTTTGGAAGAAGTTCGAGAGTCATATATAGGAACGATTTCATTCATTCAGAGAAAGCAATTATAGCGAGTTTATTTGTACGCTTGCTAAGCTCTACTTTGGAGGAAGTCAAGAGTCATATATAGGAAGGCTTACATTCACATAAAGCACCTATGAGGAGTGGTTTCTTGGCTTCCTAAACTCTAGTTTGGAAAAAGGGGAAAGTCATGTATAGGAACGCTTACATTCACTTAGAGGAAGGAAGTATCTGCGGGGATTTGCAGTATTGCTAAAATCTTAGATTGGAAAAATCGTGGGAGTGATATGTAGGAATGTTAACATTCACTTAATGAAAGCAACTATCAGGAGGTGGTTTCCAGGTCTGCTATATTCTAGTTTGGAAGAAGTGCGACAGTCTTATATAGGAAGGCTTACATTCACTGAGAGAATGCAATTATGGGTGGGTGCATTGTAGGCATGCTAAACTGTAGTTGTGTAAAATTTTGAGAGCCATGTATAGGAAAGCTTACAGTCACATAGAGAAAGCAACAACCGGGGGTGGTGTGTAGGCTTGCTAAACTCTAGTTTGGAAGAAAGGCCATAGTCATACAGAAATGCTTAAATTCATTCAGAGAAAGCAGCTGTCGGGGATTGGTTTGTAGGCTTACTCAACTCTAGTGTGGAAGAACTGCGAGAGTCATACATAGGAAGGTTTACATTCACTCAGAGAAAGCAACTATGGGGGTGATGTGTAAGCATGCGAAACTCAAGGTTGTAATGCGTGTGTCAGTCATACATAGGAATCCTTAAATTCACTCAGAAAAAGCAACTATGGGCAGGATGTTTGTAGGCAGGCTAATCTCTACTTTGGAAGAAATTCGAGTCACATATAGGAAGGCTTATATTCACTCAAAGACAGAAACTATGGGGGGTGTAATTTTGGCATGGTAAATTCTAGTTGGGAAGGAGAACGAGAGTCATATATAGGAACGCTTACATTCACGCAGAGAAAGCAACTATGGGGTGGTGTTAGGTAGGCATGCTAAACTCTTTCTTGGAGAAGTTGCAGAGTCCTATTTAGGAAAAGTAACAGGCACTTAGGAAAAGCAAGTGTCGGCGGGTGCTTTGTAGGCCTGCGAAACTCTATTTTCAATGAAGTGTATGTGTCATTTACGGGAACGATTATATTCACTCAGAGAAAGCAACTTTGGGGTCGTGGTTTGTAGGCATACTAAACTCTAGTTTGGAAAAAAGTACGAGTCGTATATAGAAACGCCTACATTCACACAGAGAAATCAACTGTGGGGTAGTGTTTTTACGCATGTTAAACAATAGTTTGGAGGAATTTCGGGAGTCGTGTCTAGGGAAGCCTACAGTGACAGAGAAACCAACTCTCGGGGTGGTTTGTAGGCCTGCTAAACTCTGTTTTCAATGAAGTTTAAGAGTTATATAGGGGAATGCTTACATTCACTCAGATAAAGCAACGGTAGGGCGGTGGTTTGTAGGCATTCAAAACTGTAGTTTGGAAAATGTAGAAGAATCATATATAGGAAGGCTTACTTTCACGCAGAGAATTCAACTATGGGGTGGTGTTTTTTAGGCATGCTAAAGGGTAGTTTGGACGAAGTTCGAGAGTCTTATATAGGAATGATTACGGTCACCTAGAGAAAGCAAGCCTCTGGAGGTGGTTTGTAGGCCTGCTAATCTCTAATTTGGATGAAGTGTGAGAGTCATACATGGGACGGCTTATATTCACTCGGAGAAAGCAAAGTCGGGGTGGTGGTTAGTAGGTGTACTAAAGTCTGGTTCAGATGAATTGTCGCAGCCATTAAAGGGAAGGCTTACATTCAGTCAGAGAAAGCAACTATGGGGTGCTGTTTGGTAGGGATGCAAATCTCTAGTTTGGAAGAAATTCAAGAGTAATATATAGGAAAGCTTGAGTCACTTAGAGAAAGCAACTCTCGGGGTTGCTTCGTAGGTCTTCTGAATTCTATCTTTGGAAGAAGTATGAGAGTCATGTATGGGAACGCTTACATTCAAGGAGAGAAAGCAACTGTGGGGTGGTGTTTTCTAGGTATTCTAAACTCTAGTTTGGAAGAAGTTCAAGAGTCATATGTAGGAAAACTTACAGTCACTTAGAAAAAGCAACTCTTGGGGTATGGTTTGTAGGCCTGGTAAACTCTATTTTGGAGGAAGTGAGAGAATCATATATGGGAATGCTTATATTCACTCAGAGAAAGCAAAGTTCACGTGGTGGTTTGAAGGCATACTGGATTGTTGTTTGGAGGAAGTACAAGTGTCATATGTAGGAACCCTTACATTCACGCAGAGAAAGCAGTTATGGGATGTTGTATTGTAGGCATGCTAATCTCTAGTTTGGAAGAATTTCAAGAGTAATATATAGGAAAGCTTACAGTCACTTAGAGAAAGCAACACTCGGTCGGTGGTTTGTAGGCCCGCTAAACTCTATATTCAATGAAGTGTAGGACTCATATATGACAACTGGTATATTCACTCAGAGAAAGTTGCTTTTTCTCCATGAATGTAAGCGTTCTTATATACGACTCGTACTTCTTCCAAGCTAGAGTTTAGGATGCCTACCAACCAACACCCCATCGTTGATTTCTCTGAGTGTATGTAAGCGTTTCCATATATGACTCTCGCACTTCTTCCAAAGTAGAGTTTAACAAGCCTACAAACCACTCCCTGAGTTGCTTTCTCTAAGTGACTGTAAGCGTTCCTATATATTACTATTGAACCTCTTCCAAACTAGAGATTAGGACGCTTACTAAACACCACGGGACCGTTGCTTTCTCTGCATTAATATGAGTTCCCGTATACGACGCTCACACTTCTTCCAAAATAGAATTGAGACCTACTAAGTGCCCCCTGTGAGTTCCTTAATCTACGTGACTCAAGCTTTCCTATCTATTACTCTTGAACGTCTTCCAAACTAGCGATTTGCCTGCCTATTGAACACCACCCCATAGCTGCTTTCTCAGAGTGAATGTAAGCGTTCCCCTATATGAATCTTACATTTCATTGAAAATTCAGTTTAGCTGGCCTAGAAAACACTCTCCGAGAGGTCCTTTCTCTATGTCACTTGAAGCTTTCTTAGATATGACTGTCGAAATTTCTCCAAGCTACAGTTTCGCATGCATACAAACACTACCACATAGTTGCTTTCTCTGCGTGAATGTAAACTTTCCTACATATGACGCTCGTACTTCCTCCAAACTGCAGTTCATTAAGCCTACAAAAACACCACCCCATCATTGCTTTCTCTGTGAATGTAAGTGTCCCCACATATGATGCACAAATCTACCAAAATAGAGTTTTGCAGGCCTACAAACGACCCGCCGAAACTTCCATTTTCATAGTGGCTGATATCTCTCCTGAATACCACCACCCGATCATTGCTTTCTCTAAGTGAATGTAAGCGTTCCCATTTATGAGTCGCACACTTAGACCAAAATAGAGTTCAGTAGGCCTGCATTCCACACCCTGAAAGTTGCTTTCTCTAAGTAACTCTAAGGTTTCTTATATATGACCCACACACTTCATCCAAACTGGAGTTTAGAGTGCCTAGAAAACACCACCCCACCGTTGCTTTCTCTGCCTGAATGTATGCTTTCCTATGTATGACACTTGTACTTCTTCCGATCTATAGGTTAGTGTGCCTGCAAACCACCACCCCATCGTTGCTTTCTCTGAGTGAATGTAAGCATTCCTATATATGACTCTCGCACTTTTTCCAAAGTAGAGTTTAGCAAAACTACAAACCACCCCCCGAGAGGTGCTTTCTCTAAGTGACCGTAAGCTTTTCTATATATTATTCTTGAACTTCTTCCAAACTGGAGATTAGCATGCTTAAAAAAAATCACCCCTTAGTTGCTACAGACCTCTCTCCGAGAGTTTCTCTACGTCACTGTAAGCAGCCTTAGATATGACTTTCGAAATTTCTCCAAACTATAGTTTAGCATGTGTACAAACACTACCACATAGTTCCTTTCTATGTGTGAATATAAGCGTTCCTGTATATGACTCTCTTACTTCTTGCAAATTACAGTTCACTATGTCTACAAACCACCACCTCATCATTGCTTTCTCTAAGTGAATGTAAGCGTTACCATATGTGAGTCACACTTAAACCAAAATAGAGTATAGAAGGCCTGCCTTCCAGACGCCGGGAGTTGCTTTCTATAACACCAAGTTTTCTTATATATGACTCTAACCCTTCATCCAAACTAGAGTTTAGAATGCCTAGAAAACACCACTAAGTATTGCTTTCTCTGTGTGAATGTAAGCATTCGCATATATGACTTTCGCACTTCTTCCAAAGAAGAGTTTAGCAGGCCTGCAAATCACCCCGAGAGTTGCTTTCTCTAAGTGACTGTAAGCCTTCCTATATATTACTCTTGAACGTCTTTCAAAGTACAGATTAGGATGCTAGAAAAACCCCACCCCATAGTTGAATTCTCTGCGTAAATATTAGCATTCCTATATATGACTCGTACGTCTTCCAAACTAGAGTTTAGTATGCCTACAATAAAACCACTGCATCGTTGCTTTCTCTGAGTGAATGTTAGTGTTCCCATATATGACTCTCACACTTCATCCAAAGTAGAGTTTAACAGGCCTGCAAACCACCTCCAGAGAGTTGCTTTCTCTAGGTGACTGTAATCTTTCCTATGTAAGACTCTCGAACTTCTTCCAAACTACAATTTATCATGCCTGCAAAACACCACCCCATAGTTGAATTCTCTCCATGAATATAAGCGTTCCTATATATGATTCTCCTACTTTTACCAAACTACTGTTCAATATGCCTAAAAAGCACCATCCAACCTTGCTTTAACTGAGTGAATGTAAGTATTCCCATGTATGACTCTTGCATTTCATTGAAAGAGTTTCGTGGGTCTAGAAACCACTCTCCAAAAGTTTCTTTCTCTAAGTCACTGTAAGCAGCCCTGGATATGACTTTCGAAATTTCTCCAAACTATAGTATATCATGTGTACAAACACTACCCCATAGTTGCTTTCTCTGCGTGAATAAAGGGCTCCTATATATGACTCTCGTCCTTCTTCCAAACTACAGAGCAGTATGCCTACAAACCACCACCCCTCATTGCTTTCTCTACGGTGAATGCAGGCGTTCCCATAGATGAGTCCTCACACTTAATCCAAAATAGAGTTTAGCAGGCCTGCGTTCCTGCCACCGGGAGTTGCTTTCTCTAAGTAACTCTAAGCTTTCTTATACATGACTCTGACTTCATCCAAACTAGAGTTTGGATGCCTAGAAAACACCACTACAAATTTGCTTTCTCTGCGTGAATGTAAGCGTTGGCATATATGACTCGTACGTCTTCCAAACTAGAATTTAGTATGCCTACAAACCACCGCCGCATCGTTGCTTTTTCTGAGTGAATGTAAGCATTCCCATACATGACTCTCGCACTTCTTCTAAAGAAGAGTTTAGCAGACCTGCAAACCACCCTGAGAGTTGCTTTCTCTATGTTGCTGTAATCTATCCTATATGAGACTCTAGAACTTCTTCCAAACTACACTTTAACATACCTAGAAACGCCACCCCATAGTTGAATACTGCATAAATGTAAGCATTCCTATAGATGACTAGTACGTCTTCCAAACTAGAGTTTAGTATGCCTACAAAAGACCACTCCATCGTTGCTTCCTGTGGGTGAATGTAAGCATTCCCTTATATGACTCCCACTACAACCAAAATAGGGTTTTGCAGGCGTACAAACCACCCGCCGACACTTCCTTTCTCTAACTGCCTGTTATCTTTCCTAAATAACACCACCCCATCATTGCATTCTCTAAGTGAATGTAAGCGTTCCCATATATGAGACTCACACTTAAACCAGAAAGAGTTTAGCAGGCCTGCATTCCACACCCCTAGAGCTAATTTCTCTAAGTAACTCTACACTTTCGTATATATGGCTCTCACACTTCATCCAAACAAGAGTTTAGAATGCCTAGAAAACACCACCCCACAGTTGCTTTCTCAGCGTGAATGTAAGGGTTCCAATATATGACTCACATACTTCTTCAGAACAACTGTTTACTGAGCCTACGAACCACCACCCCATCATTGCTTTCTCTGAGTGAATGTAAGCGCTATATGACTCTCGCACTTCTTCCAAGGTAGACTTTATCAGGATTACAAACCACCCCATGAGAGTTGCTTTCTCTAAGTGACTGTAAGCTTTCCTGTATATTACTCTTGACCTTCTTCCAAACTAGAGATTAGCACGCTTACTAAACACCACCGCATAGTTGCTTTCTCTGAATGAATGTAAGAGTTCCCATATAAGATTCTCACACTTCTTCCAAAATAGAAGTGAGAAGAGCTACCAAGGACCCACTGTGAGTTCCTTAATCTAAGTGACTGAAATTTTCCTATATATTACTCTTGACCTTCTTCCAAACTAGCAGTTTGCCTGCTTACCTAACTCCACCCCATGGTTGCTTTGTCAGAGTGAATGTAAGCGTTCCCATATATGACTCTCACATTTCATCCAAACTAGACTTTAGCATGGCCACACACCACCACCCGACATTCCTTTCTCTGAGTGAATATAAGCGTTTCCATGTATGACGCTCAAACTTTATCCAAATTAGAGTTTAGCAGGCCTGCAAACCACCTCAAGAGTGTTGTTTTCTCTAGGTGACTGTAATCTTTCCTATATGACTCCCGAACTTCTTCCAAACTACAGTTTAGCATGCCTACAAACACCACCGCATAGTTGAATTCTCTGCGTTAATGTAAGCATTGCTATATAAGATTCTCCTAGCTTTTCCAAACTACAGATCAGTGTGCCTAAAAACCACCACTCCTACGTTGCTTTATATGGGTGAATGTAAGCATTCCCATATATGATTCTTACATTTCATGGAAAATAGCTTAGCAGGACTAGAAACCCCTCCGCGAGAGTTCCTTTTTCGAAGTCACTGTAAGATTCCCTAGATATGACTCTCGAAATTTCTCAAAGCTGTAATTAACATGCGTGCAAACAATACCATATAGTTGCTTTCTCTGCGTCAATGTAAGCATTCCTACCTATGACTCGCATACGTCTTCCAAATTACAGTTCAGTATGCCTACAAACCACCACCTCATCTTTGTTTTCACTGAGTGAATGTAAGCTTTCCCATATATGGCTCTCACACTTAAACCAAAATAGAGTTTAGCAGGCCTGCATTCCACACCCCGACAGTTGCTTTCTCTAAGTAACTCTAAGCTTTCCTATATATGACTCTCACACTTCATCCAAACTAGAGTTTAGAATACCTAGAAAACACCACCGCACAGTTGCTTTCTCTGCGTGAATGTAACCGTCCCTATATATGACTTTCGTACTTCTTCTAAACTACAGTTTATTGTGCCTACAAACCTCCACCCCATCATTGCTTTTCTGAGTGAATGTAAGCGTTCCCATATATGACTCTGGCATTTATTCCAAAGCAGAGTTTAGCTGGCTTACAAATCACCCCCTGAGAGTTGCTTTCTCTAAATGAGTGTAAGCTTTCCTATATATTACTCTTGAACATCTTCCAAACTAGAAATTAGCATTCTTACAAAAAAACCACCCCATAGATGCCTTCTCTCCATGAATGTAAGTGTGTCTATGTATCACTCTCGTACTTCTTCCCAACTACAATTTAGTCTGCCTACAAGCGACGACCCCAACATTGCTTCCTGTGAGTGAAACCAAGCGGTCTCATATATGACACATACACTTCATTGAAAATAGAGTTTAGCAGGCTTGCAAACCACCCACCCACACTTGCTTTTTCTAAGTGGCTGTTAACTTTCCTACATAGGAATCTGGAACTTCTCCCAAACTAGTATTTAACATGCCTACCTAACACCACCCTGTAGTTTCTTTCTCTGTGTGAATGTAAGCGTTCCTATATATGACTCTCGTTCTCCTTCCAAACTAGACTTTCGCATGCCAAATAACACCCCCCATAGTTGCTTTCTCTGAGAGAATATAAGTATTCGTGCATGTGACTCTCGAACTTCTTCCAAAGTAGAGATTAGCATGCCTACAAACACCCTTCCCGTACTTGCTTTTTCTGAGTGAATTTAAGCATTTCTATGTATGACTGTCACACGCTTTACAAGCTAGTGTTTTGCATGTTTACAAAGCACCGCCATAGTAGCTTTCTCTGAGTCAATGTAAACCTTCCTATATATGACTCTCGCACTTCTTCCACACTAGAGTTCGGGAAGGCTACAAACCAATCCCCGACAGCTGCTTTCTCTGAATAAATTTAAGCCTCTCTGTATATGACTATGACCTTTCTTCCAAACTAGAGTTTAGCAAGCCTACACTCCACCCCCGGTAGTTGCTTTCTCTACGTGACTGTAAGCTTTCCTATACATGGGTCTCAAAATTTTTCGAAACTAGAGTTCAGCATGTCTACAATGCACCCACCCATATTTGCTTTCTCTTAGTGAATGTAAGCCTTCCTATATAAGACTGTCGCACTTCTTACAAACTAGAGTATAGCAAACCTGGAAACCACCCCCTGATAGTTACTTTCATTAAGTGAATGTTAACATTCCTATATATGACTCCCGCAATTTTTCCAATCTAAGATTTTAGCAATACTGCAAATCCCTACAGATACTTCCTTCCTCTAAGTGAATGTAAGCGTTCCTATACATGACTTTCCCCTTTTTCCAAACTAGAGTTTAGGAAGCTCAGAAATCACCCCCGCATAGATGCTTTCTGTGAATGTAAGCATTCCTATATATGACTCTCGACTTCCTCCAAAGTAGAGCTTAGCAAGCCTAGAAATAAATTCCCTGTAATTGCTTTCTCTGAATGAATGAAATCGTTCCTATATATGACTCTCAAACTTCTTCCAAACTACAGTTTAGAAAAAGCTACGTTATTGGAGTTAGGGTTTAAGAGTTACGGTGAGCAACAGATTTAGGGTTACATGTTAGGTTTGGGGGTAGGGTTATGGGTTAGGCGTAGTGTTTATGCTTAAGGCACAGGTCCTGACTGCACTAGGGTGTTGGGTTACGGGACTGGGATTGTCGCCAGGAACCCACTCTATTCTACGCTGGATATGGCCCCGTGGGTTTCATGCAGGACACAGTGACAGAGCCTCCTTTCACGCATGGCATGGAATGATTGTAGGTTTGCTTAACTCCGAGAATAGAAGTGTGAGAATTATGGTTTATGGTTACGGTTAGGGGTTTGCTGTTAGGGGGTTAGGGTTAGTGTTAGCATTAGGGTTTAGAGGTTAAGGGTTAGGGTTAGTGTTAGGTTAAGGCAGTAGGTGTTAGGGTTAGAGTTAAGGCTTAGGGTTAAGTGATAGGGTTAGGGTTAGAATTAAGGTTTAGGGTGAGTGTTAACGGTTAGGGTAAGTGTTAAGGGTTAGAGTTAGTGTTAGTGGTTAGGGTTAAGGGTTACGATTAGGATAAAGGGTTAGGTTTAAAGGATAGTATTAGGGTTTAGTGTTAGGGTTAGTGTTAGGGTTAAGGTTTAGGGTTAAGGTTAATGGTTAGGGTTAGATTTAGGGTTAAGGATTAGTGTTAGGGTTAACGATTAGGGTTAAGATTAGGGTTAAGTGTTAGAGTTAGGCTTCAGGGTTAGGGTTAGGGTTAACAGTTAGTCTTAGGTTTAAGTGTTAGGGTTAGGGTTAGCGTTAAGGGTAAGGGTGAGTGTTAACATTTAGGGTTAGGATTAGGGGTTTGGGATTAGGGGTTAGGGTTATTGTTAGGGTAAGGGGTTAGTGGTTAAGGTTTGGGGTTTATGTCAGGGTTAGGGTTTAAGTGTTAGTGTAGGGCATAGGGTTAGGGTTAGGATTAGGTTTAGTGTTTAGTGTTAGTGTTAGGGTTTAGGGTTAGGGTTAAGGGTTAAGATTAGATTTAAGGGTTAGGATTAACGTTAGGCTGAAAGTTTAGTGTTAGGGTTAAAGTTTACAGTTAAATTTAGGGTTAAGGGCAAGGTTTACGGTTAAGGTTAGGAATTTGATTTAGGGGTAGGTAAAGTGTTAGGGTTAGGACTAGGGTTAGGATTAAGGGTTAGGGTTGGGGTTAAGTGTTAGGGTTAGAGTTTAGTGTAAGGGATAATTTTTTGGGTTAGCATTAGGGTTAGGGTTAAGGGTTATTTGTAGGTTTAGGTGTTAGAGTTAGGTTTAGGGTTCATGGATAGGATTATGATTAGGGCTTATGGTTAGGGTTAGGGGTTTGGGTTAGGGTTAGGGTTAAGGGGCAAGGTTAGCTTTAATGTTTAAGGTTAGGGTTAGGATTAGGGTTAAGTGTTAGGATAAGGTTTAATGATTAGCCTTAGGGTTAAGTGTTATGGTTAGGGTTAGGGGTTTGTGGTTAGGTTTAGGTAGGGGTTAATGTTAGGGTTAGGACTAGGGGTTAGGTTAGGGTTAGGGGTAAGGGTTAGGATTAGGGTTAAGGGTTAGAGTTACAGTTATGGTTAATTATTCGGGTTAGGTTTAAGTGTTATGGTTAGGGTGAGTGTTAAGGGCTACAGTGAGTGTTGGTTAGAGTTAGGGGTAAGGTTTACGGTTAGGGTTAGGTGTGAAGATTTAGAATTAGGGTTAAGGGTAAGGTTAGGGTTATGGTTGAGGGTTAGTATTACAGTTAAGTGTTTTTGTTAGGGTTAGGCTTAACGGTTAAGGATAGGTTTATGGTTAAGCGTTAGGGTTAGGGTTTGTGGTTAGGGTTAAGGGTGAGTATTAGGGTTAAGGGTTAGGGTTAGGGTTAAGGGTTAAGGTTAGGTTTAACAATTAGGGCAGGGTTTAGGGTTAAGTGTTAGGGTTAAGGTTACAGTTAGGGTTAAGGGTTAGGGATAAGTTTAGGGTTAAGTGTTAGGTTTAAGTGTTAAGGTGAGGTTTAATGGTTAGGCTTAGGGTTAATTGTTAGGGTTAGGGTTAGGGGTTTGGTGATAGGGGATACTGTTAATGTTAAGGGTAGCGGTGAGAGGTTAGAGTTTTGGGTTAGTTTTAGGGTTAAGGGGTTAAGTGTTAGATTTAGCAGTTAGGGTTAGGGTTAGGTTTACGGTTAGGGGTTAGTGTTATGGTTAGAAGTTGGGGTTAGGGTAAAGGGTTAAGATTAGGGTTAATGGTTAGGGTTAGGATTAGGTTTCAATGTTAGGGTTAGGGTTAGAGGTAGGGTTAGAGTTAGGGTTAGGGCAAGGCTAGGATTAGGGCTAGGGTTAGGGTTAGTGCTAGGGCTAGGGCTAGAATTAAAGTTAGAGTAAGGGCTAGGGCTAGGTCTAGATCTAGGTTTAGGGTTAGGGTTAGGATTACGGATTAGGGGTTAAAGATAATGTTAGGGTTAGTCTCAGCTTTAGGGTTAGGGTTAGGGTTAAGAGATACTGTTAGTGTTAGGGTTATGGTTAGTGTTACAGTTTAGGGGTTAGGGTGTATGGGTTAGGATTAAGGTTAGAGGTTAGGTTTAGGGTTAGAATTAGAATTTGGTTTAGGGGTTAGGTTTAGGATTAGTGTTAGGGTTGGGGTTAGGGATGGGGTTAGTGGTAGTGTTGGGGCTAGGTTTAGGGCTAGGGTTAGGGTTAGGGTTAGGTTTACTGTTATGGATTAGGGGTTAAGGATAGTGTTAGGGTTATTCTTAGCTTTAGGGTTAGTGTTAGGGTTAGGGGTTAGGGTTAGTGTTAGGGTCTACGGGTTAAGGTTAGGATTAAGGTTAGAGGTTAGGTTTAGGGTTAGGGTTAGGTTTTAGGGTTACAGTTAGGATTAGGGTTTAGGGTTATGGTTAGGGGATAGGTTTAGGTTTAGGGTTAGATTTAGAATTTGGTTTAGGGGTTAGGTTTAGGATTAGTGTTAGGGTTAGGTGTTACGGTTAGGGTTAACGTTAGAGTTAAGGTTAGGGGTTAGGGTTACTGTTAGTGTTAGGGTTTGAGGTTAGGGTTAGGGTTATGGGATAGGTTTAGGGTTAGATTTAGTTGTTAGGGCTGTTAGTGTTAGGGTTATGGTTAGGATTAGCGTTAGGTTTAGTGTTAGCAGCTAGGGTTGTTAGGGTTAGGGTTAGGGGATAGTGTTAGGCTTAGGGCTAGGGTTAGGGTTAGGGCTAGGGCTAGAGCTAGGGCTAGGGTTAGGGCTAGGTTTAGGGCTAGGGTTAGTGTTTGGTTTGGGTTTAGGTTTAAAGCTAGCGCAAGGGCTAGGATTATTGCTAGTGCTATGGCTACGGTTAGGTTTAGGGTTAGGGATAGAGTTAGTGTTAGGGCTAGGGCTAGGGTTATGGCTAGGCCTAGATTTAGGTTTAGGAATGTGGTTAAATTTAGGGCTAGGCTTAGAGTTAGGTTTAGGGTTAGGTCTAGGTTTAGATTTAAGTTTAAGGTTAGGGCTCGGGCTAGGGCTACAGGTACGACTAGGGTTAGTGTTAAGTTTAGGGCAAGGGCCAGGGTTATGGTTATAGTTAGGTTTAGAGGTTAGGGTTAGGGTTAGGGTTAGGGGTTAGGTGCTAGCATTAGGTTTAAGGTTAGGGGTTAGGGATATGATTAGGGTTAGTGTTAGAGGTTAGCTTTACGATTAAGGTTAGGGTTATGGTTTAGGGTTAGGGTTAGCATTAGTGTTAGTGTTAGGATTAGGGGTTAGGACTCGTGTTAGGCATTAGCGTTAGGTTTCGTTTAGTGTTAGGGTTAGAATTAGTGTTAGGGTTCGGTGTTACAGTTAGGGTTAATGTTAGGGGTAAGGGTTAGGGTTATCAGTAGGGTTGGGTAAGCGGTTAGGTTTAGGGTTAGTTTTAGAATTTGGAGTTACGGTTAGGGTTAGGGTTAGGGTTATGGTTAGGATTCGAGTTAGTGTAAGAAGTTAGGGTTTTTAGGGTTAGGGTTAAGGATAAGGATAGTGTTAGGGTTTGGGCTAGGGCTAGGGTTGTGCTAGGGCTATGGCTAGGGCTAGCTCTGGGGCTAGATTTAGGGTTAGGGTTACTGTCAGGGCTACCACTAGGGCTATGGTTAGGGCAGGGTGAGGTCTAGGGCTAGTACTAGGGATAGGGATAGGGTTAGAGCTAGGGTTAGTGTTAGGGCTTCAGTTATGGTTAGAGTTAGTGGTTAGGGTTAGGTTTAGGGTAGGGGTTAGGATGAGGGTTAGGGTTAGGGGCCACGGTTAGGGTAAGGGTTAGGTTTCTGGGGTTAGTTTCATGGTTATGGTTAAGGTTAGGGTTAGTGGCTGGGTTAGGGTTAGGATTTGGATTTAGTGTTAGGGTTAGGGGTTAGGGTTAGGTTTAGGGTTAAGGTTAGTGTTAGAATTAGGGTTAGGGTTAGTGGTTAGAGTTAGGGTTAGGGTTAGGGTAAGATTTAATGGTTAGACTTAGGGTTAACTGTTAGGGTTAGAGTTAGAGGTTTTTGGGTTATGAGATAGGGTTTTTATTAAGGTTAGGTGTTTGGGGTTAGTGTTTGGGTAGGGGTTTCATGTTAGGTTTAGGGGCAAGGGATAGGGTTAGGTTTAGGATTAGGGTTTAGTGTGAGGGTTAGATTAGTTCTAGGAATAGGGTTACGGGTAGGGCTAGGGTTAGGGCTAATTGTTAGGGTTAGGGTCAGCGGTTAGGGTTTGGGTTAGTGGTTAGAGGTACATTTAGGGTTAGGGTTAGGGGTTAGGGCTAGTGTTAGGGTTAGGGGATAGGGTTAGAGTTAGTGGTTAGGGGTACATTAAGGATAGGGGTTAGGGTTAGGGTTAGGATTAGGGGTTAGGGTTAGGGATAGGGGTAGGGTTAGCATTACGATTAGTTTTAGGGTTAGGATTAGGGTTTAGAGTTAGGGCTTGGGTGCAGGTTAAGGTTAGACGTAGGGGTTACTGTTAGCATTATTGTTAATTTAGGGTTAGGGTTTAGAGTTAGGGTTATGGTGAGGGTTAGGGTTTAGTGTTAGGTTTAGGGAGTAGGGTTATGGTTAGGGTTTAGGGCTAGGATTAGGGTTTGGGTTTAGGTTTATGGTTAGTGTTAGGCGTTAGGGCTAGGGTTATTGTAAGGTTTCAGGTTGTGTTAGGGTTAGTGGTGAGCATTAGGGGTAGTGTTAGGGGGTTAGGTTCAGAGTTAAGGGTTACTTTTAGGGTTATAGTTATGGTTAGTGTTTAGGGTTAGGGTTAGGTTAATTTTATGTTTACTGTTTAGTGTTAGGTTTAGGGTTAAGTTTAGGGTTAGTGTTAGGGTTTAGGGTTAGGATTACAGTTAGGGTTGGTGTTAAGGATAGACTTAGGCATCTGCTTAGGGTTAAGGTTAGGGTTAGGGTTGGGTTTAGGAGTTAGCATTAGGGCTAGGGGTAGGTTTTAGAGTTATAGGGTTAGGTTAGGGTTAGGGTTAGGGTTAGTGTTAGTGTTGTATTGGGTTTAGGGTTACGGTTAGGTTTAGGCATTAGGTTTAGGGTTAGTGTTAGTAGGTTAAGGTTCGGGTTAGGGTTGGATTTAGGATTAGGTTTAGTGTTCTTGTTAGGGTTATGGTTAGGGATCTGGTTAGGTTTAGGGTTAGTGTCAGGTGTTAGGGTTCGGTTTAGTGTTAGGGTTAGGGTTGGTGTTACATGTTAGGTTTAGGGTTAATGGGCAGGATAGCATTTAGGGTTTAGCATTAGGGTAATGTTTAATGTTATACTCTTAGGGTTAACTGTTAGGGTTAGGGTTAGTGCTTTGTTGTTCAGGGTAAGGGATAGTGTTAAGGTTAGGGGTTAGGGTTTGAGGTTAGTGTTAGGGTTGGGGATTTAGTTTTGGGTTTAGGAGTAAGGGATAAGATTTAGGTTTAGGATTAGGTATTAGGTTTAGGGTTAGGGTTAAGGTTAAGGGTAAGGATTAGGTTTAGGTTTAGGGTTAGGGTTAGAGGTAGGGTTAGGGATAGGTGTTAGGTTTAGGGTTAGGGTTAGAGGTTAGTGTTCAGGTTAGGCTAGGGTTAGGGTTAGGGGTTAGGGTTGTTAGGTTTCGGGTTAGGATTTGGGGTTAGGTTTATGTTTACAGTTAGTGTTAGGTTTAGGGTTAGAGGTTAGGATTAGGGTTAGGGATAGGGTTGGTGTTAAGGTTAGTGTTAGGGTTTGGGTTAGGCGTTAGGGTTACGCTTAGGGGGGTTAGGGTTAGGGTTAGGAGTTAGAGTTAGTGTTAGGGTTAGGGTTAGGCATTAGGGTTCGGGTTAGCGATATGGTTAGGATTTAGGTTTAGGCTTAGCCTGATGGTTAGGATTAGGAGTTATGTTTAGGGTTAGGGGTTAGGGTTAGGTTTAGGTTTAGGGCTAGTGTTAGAGTTATGGTTAGGGATAGGGGTTAGGGTTAGAGTTATGGTTAGGATTAGGAATTAGGTTTAGGGTTTGTGTTAGCGTTAGGGTTAGGCTTAGGTTTAGCATTAGTGTTAGGGTTTTTGGTTAGGGTTAGGGGTTATGGCTGTTAGGATTAGGGTTATGTTTATGGTTAGTGTTAGGGTTAGTGTAAGGACTTAGTGTTGATAGTGTTAGGGTCAGGGTTAGGGATAGTGTTAGTGTTAGGGTAGGGCTAGGGTTAGTGATAAGGCAAGGGCTAGGGCTAGGGCTAGGGCTAGGGTTAAGTTTAGGGTTAGGGTTAGTGCCAGGGCTAGGGCTAGAACTATGGTTAGGGCTAGGCCTAGGGCTAGGGCTAAGGTGAGGTCTAGATCTAGGTTTATGGCTAGGGCTAGGTTAGAGCTAGGCTTAGAGTTAGGGCTAGGGTATGGATTAGGGTGAGTTAGGGTTAGGGTTAGTGTTTGGGCTTAGGGTTAGGATTAGGGCTAGGGTTTAGGGTTAAGGTTAGGTTTTATGGGTAGGGTTAGCATTAGGGATAGGGGTTAGGGTTAGCGTTAGGGGATAGGGTTAGGTTTAGGTTTCAGTTTTGGTTTAGAATTAAGGTTAGGGTTAGAGGTTAGGCCTAGTGTCAGGGTTAGGGTAAGGTTTATTAGTTAATCTTAGGGTTAACTGTTAGGGTTAGGATTTGAGGTTTGGGGTTAGGGGTTAGTGTTACTGTTAATGTTATGCGTTAGGGGTTAGTGTTTGGGGTAGTGTTAGGGTTAGGGGTTTAGTGTTAGATTTAGGGGTAAGGGATAGTGTTAGGTTTAGGGTTAGGTGTTAGTGTTAGTGTTAGTGTTAGGGGTTAGGGTTAGGTTTATGGTTAAGATTGTGGTTAAAGGTTAGGTTTAGGGTCCTGATTAGCGTTAGGGTTAGGTTTAGGGTTTATTGTTAGGGTTAGGGTTAAGGTTAGGGTTAGTGTTAGGGTTTTAGGGTTAGGGTTACTGTTTGGGTTAACGTTAAGGTTAGGGATAGGATTAGGGGTTAGGGTTAGGGTTAGTGGTTAGCATTAGTTTTAAGTTTAGGGTTAGTGTTAGAATTAGGTTTAGGGTTAGGTTTAGGTTTAGGGGTAAGGTTTAGTCTTAGCGTTAGGGTTAGCAGTTAAGGTTAGGGTTAGTTTTAGAGTTTGGGATTAGGGTTAGGGTTGGGGGTTAGCCTTTGGGTTTGCAGTTAGGGCTGTTAGCGTTAGGGTTATGGTTATGGTTAGGGCTAGGGTTAGTATAAGAGGTTAGAGATTTAGGGTTAGGGTTAAGGTTAGGGATAGTGTTAGGTTTTGGGTTAGGGCTAGAGTTAGGGATAGGGCTATGCTTAGGTTTATGCTTAGAGTTAGTGTCAGGGCTAGGTCTAGGCCTAGGGTGAGGTGTAGGGCTAGGGCTAGCGCTAGGCCTAGGGCTAGGGCTACGGCTAGCATTAGAGCTAGATTTAGAGTTAGGGCTTAGGTAAGGGTTAGGATTAGGGGTTAGCGTTAGGGTTAGGGTTAGGGGATAGGGTTAATGTTAATGTTAGGGGACACAGGGTAAGGGTTAGAGTTTGGGGTAAGGGTTAATGTTAGGGTTAGGGTTAGGTGTTAGGGTTAAGGTTTGGGTTAGCGGTTACGGTTAGGGCTAGGTTTTATGGTTAGGTTTCACGTTACGGTTAAGGTTAGGATTGAGGTTAGGGTTAGGGTTAGTGTTCAGGATTAAGGTTAGGAGTTAGAGCTAGGTTTATGTTTAGGTTTAGGGTTAGAATTCAGATTAAGGTTACTGATTAGGGTTAGAGTTAGTGTTAGGTGGTAGGGTTAGGGTTAGGGTTAGTGTTGGGTGAGGGGTAGGGTTAGGGTTATAGATGAGGGCTTTTAGGGATAAGGTAAAGGTTAGGGTTAGTGTCATGGCTAGTATTAAGGCTTAGGATTGTTAAGGTTAAGGTTAGGTTTAGGGATAATGGTAGGGTTAGGGCTAGGGCTAGGGTTAGGGCTAGGGCAAGGGCAGGGTTGGGGCTAGGGCTTGGCCTAGTGTGAAGTCTAAGGCTAGGGCTAGGGATAAGGCTATGGCTAGCGTTAGAGCTAGATTTTGAGTTAGGGCTTCGGTTAGGGTTCGGATTAGGGGTTAGCGTTAGGGTTAGGGTTAGGGGATATGGTTAAGTTTAGTGTTAGGGGACACAGTTAGGGTAAGGGTTAGGTTTTGGGGTAAAGGTTAAGGTTAGGGTTAGGGTTAAGGTTATTTGTTAGGGTTATGTGTTAGGGTTAGGGTTAGGGTTAGCGGTTATTGTTAGTTTTAGGGTTTCTGGTTAGGATTAGCGTTAGGGTTAGCGTTAGGATTAGGGGTTATGGTTATGGTTAGGGGTTAGGGTTAGGTTTAGGTTTAAGGTTAGGGTTAGAATTAGGGTTAGGATTAGTGGTTAGGTTAAGAGTTAGGGTTAGGGTAAGGTTTAACAGTTATTCTTAGGGTAAACTGTTTTGTTAGGGTTAGAGGTTTGGGGTTAGGGGATAGGGTTTGTGTTAATGTTAGGGGTTTGGGGTTTGTATTTAAGGTTAGTGTTACGGTTAGGGGTTTAGTGTTCGGTTTAGGGGTAAAGGATAGGCTTAGGTTTAGGGTTAAGGGTTACTGTTAGGTTTAGGGGCTAGGGTTAGGGTTATGGTTAAGATTAAGTTTAAGTGTGAGGTCTAGGGTTCGGGTAAATGTTAGGGACAAGTGTTGGGGTTATCATTAGGGGTTAGGGTTAGGGTAAGTGTTAGGGTTAGGGGTTATGTTTAGGGTTAAGGTTAGTGTTGGGGGTTAGGGTTATGGTTAGAGGTTAGTGTTAGTATTAGGGTTAGGGCTAGAGTTAATGTTAGGGTTAGGTTTAGGGTTAGGGATTAGGGCTAGGTTTATGTTTAGGGTTAGGGTAGGAATTAGGATTATGGTTATCGTTTAGGTTTATGTTTAGGGTTAGGGTTTATGATTAGGGTAGGGTCAGGATTAGGGTTACAGGTTAGGGCTTTTATGGTTATGGTTAGGGTTAGGGTTAGTGTTAGGGTTAGTATTAGGGGTTAGAGTTGTTAGGGTTAAGGTTAGGCTTAGGCATAATGTTAGGGTTAGGGCTAGTGCTTGGGTCAGGGCTAGGTCTATGGCTAGGGCAAGGGATAGGGTTAAGTTTAGAGCTAGGGCTTGGGTGAGGGTTAGGGTTATGGTCAGGGTTTGGGTTTGGGCTAGGGCTAGGGTTAGTGTAAGGGTTAGAGTTAGGTCTAGGGTTACAGTTAGGGGTTAGGGCTAGTGTTTGGGTTAGGGCTTAGGGTTATTGTTAGTGGTTAGGTTTACAGTAAGTGTTAGGGATAGGTGTTAGTGTTAGGGTTCAGGTTAGGGTTAGGGGTTAGGGTTAGAGTTAGGGTTGGGTTAGGGGTTAGTGTTACGGTTAGGGTTAGGTGTGATGGTTAGCGGTTAGGGGTTAGGGTTAGGTTTAGGGTTAGTGTTAGGCTTAGGGTTTCGGTTGAGCGTTACATTTAGGTTTAGTGTTAGGGTTAGGGGTTAGAGTTAGGGTTAGGGTTAAGGCTGTGATTTAGGCTTAGGTTTAGGTTTAGGGTTAGGGATTAGGATTAGGGTTAGAGTTAGGGTTATGATTAGGATTAGCGTTAGGTTTAGGGTTAGGATTAGGAATTAGGATTAGGGTTATGGGTTACCATTAGGTTAATGTTTAGGTTTAGCGTTAGAATTAGGGTGAGTGTTAGGGGTTAGGGTTAGGGTTAGGGGTAAGTTTTCGGGTTAGTGTTAGCGGTTAGGTTTAGGGTTAGTTTTAAGGTTTGGGGTTAGTGTTAAGTTGAGGGTGATGGCATAACTTTAGGGTTAGTGGTTAGAGCTGTTAGGGTTAGGGTTTTGGTTAGGGTTGGGGTTAGGGTTAGTGTAAGAAGTTAGCGTTGTTAGGGTTAGGTTTAGGGATATGAATAGTGCTAGATTTGGGCTAGAGCTAGGTTTAGGGCTAGAGCTAGGGCTAGGGTTAGGTTTAGGGTTAGTGTTAGTGTCAGGGCTAGGGCTATGAATAGGGCTAGGGCTAGTGGTAGGGCTAGCGTCACGTCTTGGGTTAAGGCTAGGGCTAGGGCTAGGTTTAGAAATAGGGGTAGAGTTAGGACTTGGTTTAAGTTTAGGGTTACAGGTTAGGGGTAGGATTACAGTCAGGGGATAGTGTTAGGGTTAGGGTTAGGAGACACGGTTAGCGTAAATGTTAGGTTTTGGGGTTAGGGTTAAGGTTAGGGGATAGGTTTAGGCTTAGTGGTTAGGGTTATGGTTAGGCTTAGAGGTTAGTGTTAGGGTTAGGGTTTATGGTTAGGGCTGGCATTAGGTTGTGTTAGGATTAGGGTTTAGAGTTAGGGTTAGGGGCTAGGGTTAGGTTTAGGTTTAGGGTTAGGGTTAGAATTACTGTTAGAGTTAGTGGTTAGATTTAGAGTTAGGGTAGGGTAACGCTTAATGTTTAGTCTAAGGGTTAACTGTTAGGGTTAGGGTTAGAAGTTTGGGGTTAGTGGATAGGGTTTGTGTTAAGGTTAGGGATTTGAGGTTAGTGTCCGGGTTATGGGTTTAGTGTTAGGTTTAGGGGTATGGGATAGGGTTAGTTTTAGGGTTAGGGGTAGTGTTAGGGTAATGGGTTAGTGTTAGGGTTATGATTAAGATTAAGCTTAAGGGTTAAGTTTAGGGTTCCAGTAAGTGTTTGAAGTTATGGTTAGTGTTAGCATTAGGGTTTGGGGTTAGGTTTAGGGTTATGGTTAGGGTTAGAATTAGGGTTATGGGCTAAGGTTAGGGGTAGTGTTAGGGGCTAGGGTGAGGGTTAGGGTGAGTGGTTAATGTTAGGGTTAGGTTTAGGGGTATGGGTTAGGGGTTATGGTTGTTAGGATTCGGGTTTGGGTTTGGGTTAGTGTTTGGGGTTAGGTTTAGTGTTATGGTTAGGGTTAGATTTATGGTTAGTGTTAGGGGTTAGTGTTAGGGTTAGGGGTAAGGTTTAGGGTAAGGGTTAGGGTTAGGGGTTATGGTTAGAGTTAGGGAAAATGTTATGGTTAGGGTTAGGGCTAGGTTTATGTTTAGGGTTAAGGTTAGAATTAAGATTAGGGTTAGTGGTTAGGGTTAGGGGTTAGGGTTAGTGTTAGGGTTAGCATTAGGGTTAGTGTTACAGTTATGTTTAGGGGTAAGGGCTTTTAGGATTAGGATAATGGTTATGGTTAGTGTCATTGTTAGTATTAGGGGTTAGGGTTATTAGGCTTATGGATAATGTTAGAATTAGGGCTAGGTTTAGGGCTAAGGTTAGAGTTAGGTTTTGGGCTAGGACTAGGGTTAATGTGAGGGTTAATGTTAGGTCTAGTGTTAGGGTTAGGGTTAGGGGTTAGGGCTAGGGTTAGGGTTAGGGTTAGGTGATAGGGTTAGGGTTAGTGGTTAGGGTTACAGTAAGGATTAGGTATAGGGGTTAGGGTTGGGGTTAGGGTTAGGGGTTAGGGTTAGGGTAAGGGTTAGGAGTTAGTGTTCGTGTTACATTTAGGGTTAGGGTTTAGAGGTTAGTGTTAGGGTTAGGGTTAGCCATTAGGGGTTAGGGTTAGGGTTATGGTTTGGTTTAGGGTTAGGGTCTGGGTTTAGAATTAGGGTTAGGGTGAGGGTTAGGGTTTAGGCTTAGGGTTAGGTTTATGGATTAGGGTTATGGTTAGGGTTTAGGGTTAGGGTTAGGGTTAGGGTTTAGGTTTAGGGTTAGGGGTTAGTGTTAAGGTTATGGTTAGGGTTAGGGTTGTGTTAGGGTTAGGGTTAGAGGTGAGGGTTAGGGTTACTGTTAGGGGGGTAGGTTTAGAGTTAAGGGTTACTTTTAAAGTTAGGCTTGCGGTTAGTGTTTAGGGTTAGGGTTAGGTTAGGTTCAGGTTTAGGGTTTTGTGTCAGGGTTAGCATTATGGTTAGGGTTTAGGGTTAGTGTTAGGTTTAGGCTTAGGCTGACGTTTAGGGTTAGGGTTAGGGTTCAGATTATGGTTGGTGTTAGGGTTTAGGGTTAGGGTTACTGTTAAGGTTAGCGTTTAGGGTTATGATAAGGTTAGGTTAGGTTTAGTGTTAGTGTTAGAGTTGTGTTAGGTTTAGGATTAGCAGTAAAGATTAGGGTTAGGGTTAGTGTTAGTGGGTTAAGGTTGGGGTTAGGGTTGGAGTTTGGATTAGGATTAGTGTTCTAGTTATGCTTGTAGTTAGAGATAGGGTTAGGTTTAGGGTTAGTGTTAGGTGTTAGGGTTCGGTTTAGTGTTAGGGTTAGGGTTAGTGTTAATTATTAGGTTTAGGTGTAATGGTCATGGTAGCATTTACGGTTTACCAATAGGGTAATGTTTAATGGTTAGTCTTAGGGTTATCTGTTAGTGTTAGGGTTAGCAGTTTGGGGTTCTGGGTTAGGGATAGTGTTAAGGTTAGGGATTAGGGGTTACAGTTGGGGTTATCATTAGGGTTAGGGGTTTAGTTTTAGGTTTAGTGGTAAGGGATTGGATTAGGTTTAGGGTTACGGGTTAGTGATAGGGTTAGGGTTATGGGTTAGGGTTAATTTAAGGGTTAGGGTTAGGTTTAGGTTTGGAGTTAATGTTAGAAGTAGTTTTAGGGATAGGTGTTAGGTTTAAGGTTAGGGTTAGCAGTTAGTGTTAGGTTTAGGGGTAAGGGATAGGGTTAGGTTTAGGGTTAGGGGTTAGTGTTAGGGTTAGGGGTTAGGTTTGTGGTTAAGTTTATGTTTAAAGGTTAGGTTCAGAGTTCAGGTTACTTTTAGGGGCTAGTGTTAGTGTTAGGGTTAAGGTTATGGTTAGGGTTAGTTTTAGGTTTATGGTTAGGGTTTAGCGTTAGGGTTAGTGTAAGATGGTTAGGTTTAGAGTTAAGGGTTACTTTTAGGGTTAGGGTTACGGTTAAGGTTTAGGGTTACGGGTAGTGTTAGGTTTAGGGTTAAGACTTAGTGTTAGGGTTAGTGTTAAGGTTAGGGTTAGTGTTAGGGTTTAGGTTTAGGGTTACGGTTAGGGTTAGTGTTAGGGTTTGGCTTAGGCTTAGGTTTACGGTTATGATTAGGGTTAGGGATTAGAGTTATGATAGGGTTAGTTTAGGGTTAGGGTTAGGGTTAGTGTTAGGGTTGTGTTAGGTTTAGGGCTAAGGTTAGGGTTAGGGATTAGAGTTAAGGTTAGTGTTAGGGTGTTAGAGTTAGTGTTAGGGTTAGGAGTTAGGGTTTGGGTTAGTGTTCTCGTTAGGTTTGTGGTTAGGGATAAGGTTATGTTTAGGTTTAGGGTTAGGTGTTAGGGTTAAGTTTAGGGTTATCGTTATGGTTCGGGTTAGTGTTAAGTGTTAGCTTTAGGGTTAATGGTTAGGGTAGCATTTAGGGTTAAGGGTTAGGGTAAGGTTTAACGGTTAGTCTTAGTGTTAACTGTTAGGTTTAGGATTAGCGGTTTGGGATTTGGGGTTAGGGATAGTGTTAAGGTTAGGGGTTAGGGGTTAGGCTTTGGCGTTAGTATTAGGGTTAGGCGTTTAGTTTTAGGTTTAGGGATAAGGGATACGGTTAGGTTTAGGGTTAGGGGTTAATGTTAGGGTTACGATTAGAGTTATGAGTTTGGGTTAATGTTAAGGGTAAGCGTTAGGTTTAGGGTTAGGGTTAGTATTAGAAATAGGGTTAGAAATAGGTGTTAGGTTTAGGGTTAGGCTTAGGGGATAGTGTTCGGGTTAGGGTTAGGGATAGGCATTAGTGGTTAGAGTTGTTAGGGTTTGGGTTAGGGTTATAGGTAGGTTTGGCATTAGGATTAGGCTTACGGTTACAGTTGGGTTTAGGTTTGTGGGTTAGGGTTAGAGCTAGGGTTTCAGTAAGGGCTGGGGTTAGGTTTAGGGTTAGGCATTAGGGTTAGTGTTAGAGTTAGGGATAGAGGTTAGGGTTAGGGTTAGGTTTAGGGGTTAGAGTTAAAGTAAGGGTTAGTGTTAGTTGTTATGTTTAGGGTTAGGGTTAGTGTTAGGGTTTCGGATTAGGGTTAGAGTTTAGGGTTATGTTTATGGTTTGGGTAAGAGCTAGGGTTACTGTTAGGGTTAGAATTAGGGATTAGGATTAGGGGTTAGGGCTAGTTTTCTGTATAGCGTTAGGGTTATTATTAGGATTAGGGTTAGGCGTTAAGGTTAGGATTAGGGTTAGCATTAGGATTATGGCTAGGGGTTAGGGCTTTTAGGGTTAGGGTAATGGTTTGGGTTAATGTTAAGGTTAGTATTAGGGATTAGGGTTGTTAGGGTTGGGGTTAGGTTTTTTGTTAATGTTAGTGTTAGGGCTAGGGGTAGGGTTAGGGCTAGGGCTAGAGCTAGGGCAAGGGCTTTGGTTAGGTCTAGAGCTAGGTCTAGCGCTATTGTTAGGTCTAGGTCTAGGGCTAGGGTTAGAGTTATGGTTACACGTAAGGGTAGGATAAGGGTTAGGTTTATGGGTTACGGTTAGAGTGAGGGTTAGGTGTTATGGTTAGGATAACCTTTAAGGTCTTTGGTTAGAATTAGGGTTAGGCATTAGGGATAGGCGTAAGGGTTAGCGTTAGGGATAGGGTTATGGTTTAGGGTTAGGGTTTATGCTTTGGGCTAGCGTTAGGGTTAGGGATAGGATTAGGGGTAAGTGGTAGGTTTAGAGGATAGGGTCAAGTTTAGGTTTGGGGTTAGGGTTAGAATTTGGGTTAGGGTGAGGGGTTAGGGTTAGTGTTAGTGTTAGGGTAAAGTTTAACAGTTATTCTTAGGGTTAACTGATAGGGTTAGGGTTTGAGGTTTGGTGTTAGGGTTTAGGGTTTGTGTTAAGGTTAGGGGTTAGGGTTAGAGTTTGGGGTTAGTGTTAGGGTTAGTGGCTTATTGTTAGGTTTAGGGGTAAGTGACAGGGTAAGGTTTAGGGCTAGAGGTTAGTGTGAAGGTTAGGGGTTAAGGTTAGGGTTTTGGTTAAGATTACGTTTAAGGGTTGGGGTTAGGGTTAGGGTTAGGGGCTAGTGTTTGGATGAGGGTGAGGGTTTGGGGTTAGGGTTAGGGTTAAGATTAGTCATAGGGTTAGGGTTAGAGTTAAGGGTTAGAGTTCGGTTTAGGTTTAAGCTTCGGGTTAGAATTAGGGTTAGGGATTCGGGTTATGGTTAGGGTTATGGTTAGGGGTTTTGGTTAGTGTTACAGTTATCGTTAGGTTTATGGTTAGGGGTCAGGGTTAGGGTTAGCATTCGGCATAGGGTTTGGGGTAATGGTTAGTGTTACAGTTAGCATTTGGGGTTAGGTTTAGGGTTATGGTTAGGGTTAGGTTTAGGGTTACAGTTAGGATTATGTTTGGGGTTAGGGTTAGTGTTAGGTGTTAGGGGTTATGGTTTGGTGTTAGGGATTAGGGTTAGGGTTAAGGTTAGAGTTAGGTTTAGGCTTTAGTGTTAAGCTTAGGGTTAGGTTTAGGGATTAGGTTTAGGGTTACAGTTAGGGGTTAGGGTTAAGGTTTTTGGTTAGATTTAGGGCTTTCATTAGGGTTTGTGGTTAGAGTTAGGGTTAGGTGTTTCTGTTAGGGTTAGTGTTAGGGATAAGGGATTCTGTTTGCGGTTATGGTTAGGGGTAAACTTAGGGTTAGGTTTTTCTGTTAGGGTTAGTGTTAGGGATAAGGGATTCTGTTTGCGGTTATGGTTAGGGGTAAACTTAGGGTTAGGTTTAGGGTTAGGGGTTAAGATTAGGGTCAGGTTTAGAGGTTAGTGTTAGGGTTAGTGTTTTTGGTTAGGGTTAAGGTTAGGGATTAGGGATTCTGCTTGCGGTTATGGTTAGGGGTAAACTTAGGGTTTGGATTAGGGTTAGGGGTTAGGATTAGGGTCAGGTTTAGAGGTTAGTGTTAGGGTTAGTGTATGGGGTCAGGGGTTATGGTTAGGGGTAAAGGTTAGGATTAGGATTAGGATGAATTGTTATGGTGAGGTTTATTGGTTTTTTGGGTTAAGGATTAGGGTTAGGGGTTATGTTTAGGGTTAAGTTTTCGGCTTAGCATTAGGTTTAGAGTTAAGTGTTATGGTTCTGGTTAGGGGGTTACGATTAGGTTTAGGGTTCAGGGTTAGTGTTAGGGTTAGGGGTTAAAGTTAGGATTAGGGTTAGGGTTAAGTGTTCACGTTACGGTTAGGGCTTAGTGATAGTGTAAGGGGTTAGGTTTAGGGTTATGTTTAGGGCTAGGCATTAGGTAAGGGTCAGAATTAGTGTTAAGTGTTAGGGTTAGGATTAGTGTTAAGTGTTTTGGTTAGGGTTAGGGTGTAGTGTTAGGGTGAAGGATTAAGAGTTAGGGTTAGGTTTACGCGTTAGGGTTGGCATTAGCTTTTAAGGTTAAGTTTAGTGTTTAGAGTTAGTGTTGGGGGTTGGTGTCAGAGGTTAGATTTAGGGTTTGGGGTTAAGGTAAGTGTTAGAGCTTAGATTTAGCAGTTAGTTTAAGGGCACAGGACCAGTATAATCTATGGTGAGAGGGGTCCGGACAGGGTCACTACGACACCACACCATCGTACCCTGGGCCTTGGGCCCTGACTGTCATGCAGCACAGAGGCGGAGCCTCATCTCATACATGGCGTGGCTGGATTGTAGGCATGCTGAACTCTGAGAATGGAATAATTGTGGGAAATATGTTTAGGGGTTAGGGGCCTGGGTTAGTGTTAGGGTTAGGGCTTACATTTAGCATAAAGGTTAGGGTTTAGGGTTAGCATTAGGTTTAGGGGGAGGGTTAGAGTTAGGGTTTAGGGTTTGGGTTAGGGTTAGGGTAAAGTGTTAGGGTTAGCATTAGGTTTTACAGTTAGCATTAAGGTTATTGTTAGGTGTTATTTTTAGGGTTATGGTGAGGGATTAGGGTTTCAGATTCAGGTTAAGACATGAGCTGTGTATGATCTATCAGGGGTGGGGAACTGGGAAGATCGCCTGGGCCCCACTCCATTGTACACAGGGCATGGGCCTCAGCCTTTCAAGTAGGACACAGGGGCATAGCCTCATCTCATGCATGGCATGGGTGGATTGTAGGCTTCTTTAACTTTTCAAATTGAAGAGGTCTGAGAATTAGATTTGGGTTTAGGGTAAGGGGTTAGGATTAAGGTTAGGGTTAGGTGTTAGGGACTAGGATTAGGTGTATGGGTTATGGTTGAGGTTAGAATTAGTGTTAGGGTTACTGTTATGGTTAGGGATTAGGACTATGTTTACTGGTTAGGTTTAGGTTTAGGGTGAGGGGTTGTGGTTAGGGTTAGGGATTAGCGTTAATGTTAGCAGTTAGACTCATGGGTTACAGTAGAGCAAGGGGTTAGGGTTAGTGTTAGGGTTAGGACTTACGTTTACTGATCAGTGTTAGGGCAAGGGCCCTGTCTAGTCTATGGGGCACTGGCGGTGTGGACCATGGCTGCGTCCCCACTGCATTGTACCCTGGGTCTTTAGGCTCTGTCACGCAGGACTCAGGCAGAGCCTCATCTCATGCATGGCACGGCTAGATAGTAGATTTGCTTAACTCCTAGAATGGAAGAAGTGTGAGCATTAGACTTAGGGTTAGGATTAGGGTTAGTGTTTAGGATTAGGTTTAGTGTTAGGGTAAAGGGTTAGGGTTAGGAATATAGTTAGGGTTTGGGGCTAACATTAGTGTTAGGGCTAGGGTTTAGGGTTAGGGTTTAGGGTTAGGGTCGTTGTTTGCTTAGGGTTAGGGCTAGGTTCATTGTAAGGGGTACGGTTAGGGTGAGGGTTAGCATTCTAGGATTCGTGTTAGTGGTTAGGTATTATGCTTTTCGTTATGGATTCGTGTTAGAGTTAGGGCTTCGGGGTTGGGATTAGGGTTAGGGTTAGGGATGAGGGTTAGTTTCAGAGGTTAGGGTTAAGCTTAGGGTTAGGTTTAGGGGTTAGGTTTAGCCTTAGGGTTAGAGTTAGGGGTTAGAGTTAGGGATTAGGGTTAAGGCATGGGCCCTATCTGCTCTATGCAGAGTCGGGACTGGGAGCATGGCCAGTAATCCACTCCGTTGTTCCCAGGTTATGGGACCCTGGCTCTCATGTGTGACACAGGAGCAGAGCGTCATCTCACGCATCGCATGTGTTGGTTGTAGGCTTGCTTATATCTGAATGGAAGAAGTGTGAGAATTACATTTAGGGTTAGGGTAACGGGTTAAATTTATGGTTAGGGATAGGTTCTGTGGTTTGGGTTAAGGTTAGGGTTTAGAGTTAGTGTTGGGTGTTAGGGTCAGGGGTTAAGTTTAGGGTTAGGGGTTAGGGTTAATGTTAGGGCTTAGATAGAGTGGTCCTCTGTAAGAACAGGGGACCTGTCTAGTCTATGGTGACAGGGATGCAGACAGGATCACCGCAACACCACACCATCGTACACTGAGCCTTTGGCCCTGACCCTCATGCATGACTCAGGGAGAAACTAATCTCATGCATGGCAGGGCTTGCTTAACTCTGTGAATGGAAGAAGTATGAGAATTAGGGTTAGGGTTATGGTTAGGGGTTTTGGGGTTAGGGGTTAGGGTTAGTGTTAGGGTTAGGGGAGAGGGCTTAGGGATTGGGGTTAGTGTTAGGATTAGGGGTTAGGGGCTAGGTTTAGGGGATAGTGTTAGGGTTAGGGTTAGGTCTAGCATCAGGGGGTTGGTGTTATGGTTAGGGTTAGGGTTAGTTTTAAGGGTTAGGATACGAGGTAATGGTTAGGGTTAAAGTTAAGTTTAAAGGTTAGGATTAAAGTTAACGGTTATGGTTAGTTTTAGTGTTAAGTGTTATGCATAGGGTTAGGGTTAAGGGTTAGGGTGTTAACAGTTAGGGTTTGGGTTAAGAGTTTGGGTCTGGGTTAGTTTTTAGGGTTAAGGGTTAGGATTAGGGTTAAGGGTTAGGGTTAGTGTTAGGGTTAAGCATTAGTATTAGGGTTAAAGATCAAGGTTAGGGCTAGGGTTAAGGGTTAGGGTTAGGGTTAACAGTTAGGGTTAGGTTTAGGGTTAAGGTTTTTGATTAGGGTTAGGGTTAGCGTTAACAGTTATGGTTAAGTTTAGGGTCAAATGTTAGGATTAACAGTTAGTCTTAGGGTTAAGTTTTAGATTTATGGGTTTCAGGTTATGGGTTAGGGTTTTTGTTAGGGTTAAGTGTTAGGGGTTAAGCTTTGGGGTTAGTGTTAGGTTTAGTGGTTATGTGTTAGGTTTACAGGTTAGGGTTAGGGTAGGGTTCAGGTTTAGGTGTTAGTGTTCGGGTTAAGTGTTAGGGTTAGGGTTAACGGTTAATATTCCAGTTAAGGGTTAGTTTTGGTGTTAGGTTTAAAGTTTAGTGTTAGGGTTAAAGTTTATGGTTAGGCTTAGAGTTAAGGGTGAGTTTTAGTGTTAAGGTTAGAGGTTACGTTTAGGTTTAGGGTTAATTGTTAGGGTTAGGATTAGGGTTAGGATTAAGGCTTATGGTGAGGGTTAACGGTTAGGACTAGGGTTAAGGGTTAGGTTTGGGGTTTAGGGTTAGTGTTAAGGTTTCGGGTTAGCGTTAGGTTTGGTATTAAAGGTTATTTTTATGGTAGATATTAGGATTAAGTTTAGGGTTCATGGTTGGGTTTAGGGTTAGGGGTTTGGGTTAAGGGACAGGGTTAGGTATAATGGTTTGGGTTATGGTTAGGGTTAAGGGTTAGAGTGAGGTTTATCGGTTAGTCTTAGGGATAAGTGTTAAGGTTAGGGTTAGGGGTTTGGGGTTACGAGTTAGGGTTAGTGTGAGCATTAGGGTTTAGGTGTTAAGGTTAGGGTTATGGCTTAGGGTTAGGTTTAGGGTTCTCGGTTAGTGTTAGGATTAGGACTAGGGGTTAATGTTAGGGTTAGGTGTTAGAGTTAGGATTAGGGTTAAGAGTTAGTGTGGTTGTTACAGTTAATTGTTCAGGTTAGGGTTAAGGTTTAGGGTTAGTGTCAGGGGGTAAGTGTTAGTGTTAGTTTTAGTGGTTAGGGTTGAGGGTTAGAATTAGGGTTAAAGGTTAAGGTTAGGATTAGGGTTAAGGGTTAGTATTAGGGTTAAGGGTTTGTGTTATGGTTAGGGTTAAGGGTTAAGGGTTAGGGTTATTGGCTATGGTTAGCTTTAGGTTTAAGAGTTAGGGTTAGGGTTAGGGTTTGTGGTTTAGTTTTAGGGTTAGCTTTAGGGTTTCAGGTTATGCTTAGTGTTAGAGTTAAGTGTTATGGTTAGGCTTAGTGGTTAAGGTTAGAATCAGGGTTCACGGTTAGTGTTAGGGTAAGAGGTTAAGGTTAAGGTTAGGGTTAAGGTTAGGTCTAGGCTTTAGGGTAAGGTTTAGGGATTAGTTGTTACGGTTATAACTTGGAGTTAGGGTTAGAATCATTGAATAGGCGTTGTTGTCAATGTAATTGTCATGCATTACGGTTAGGTTAAGGGGTTAAAGTTAGGGTGATTGTTAGGTTTACGTGTTAAGGTGACCAATAGGGTTAGATTAGGTGTTATATTTAGGGTTAGGATATGGGTTAGGGGTAGTGATTATACTTAGGGCATGGGCTCTGTCTGCACTGGGGGTGGTTAGGGTGCTGGGATTGTCACCAGGAACCCACTCTATCATACCCTGGGTATGAGTCCCTGGGTTTCCTGCAGGACACAGTGACAGAGCCTCCTTTCATGCATGGCATGTGAGGGTTGTAAGCATTCTTAACTCTGAGAAAGCAAGAAGTCTGAGAATTAGATGTAGGGTTAGGATTATGGTTAGGATTAGGGATTAACGTTAGTTTTAGGGTGAGGGCTTAAGGTTAGTGGTTAGGGTTATGGTTAGGGTGCTTGTTTGGTTAGGGTTAGGGATTCAGATGTTGTAAGTGGTAGTGTTAGGCTTAGGGCTGTCATTAGGGTTAAGGTTAATGTTTTACAGTTAGTGTTGTGGTTTATGTACTACTGTTATGCTTATGAGTTAGGGTTAGATTTAGGGGTTAGAGGTTGGGTTTAGCATTAGGGTTAGGGTTAGGGTTAGGGTTAGCAATAGGGTTAGACTTAGGTGTTAAGGTTAGGGTTAGGGGTAGCGGTTAATATTGGGGATTAGGGTTAATGCATGGGTCCTATCTGCTCTATGCCGGGTTGGGAACAGGGAGCATCACCGGGACCCCACTCCATTGTACCCAGGGCATGGGACCCTGCCTCTAACTTGGGATACTGGGGCGGAGCCTCATCTCACGCATGGCTTGGGTTGGTTGTAGGATTCCTTATCTCTGTGAATGGAAGTGTGACAATTACATTTAGGATAAGGATAAGGGGTTAGGATTACCGTTAGGGTTAGGGATTAGGACTAGGTTTAAGGGTTAATGTTAGAGTTAGGGGTTAGGGTTAAAGTTAGGGTTTAGAGTTAGGGTTGGGGTTTATGGTCTGGGGTTAGGTTTAGGGTTAGGTGTTAGGGTTAGTGTTAGGGCTTAGATTTAGAGGATAGTTTAAGGGCACAGGACCTGTCTACTATAGTGAGAAGGGTCGGGCAGGGTCGCTGCGAAACCACTGCATCGTACACTGGGCCTAGGGCCCTGACTGTCATGCAGCACTCAGGCGGAGCCTCATCTTCATGCATGGCATGGCTGGATTGTAGGCTTGCTTAACTCTGAGAATGGAAGAAGTTTGAGAAACAGTGTTATGGTTAGGGTTAGGGGTTAGGAGTTAAGGGTTAGGGTTAGTATTTGGGTTAGGGTTAGGTTTAGGGTTAGCGGTTAGTGTTTGGGTTAGGACTAGGGGTTCGGGTTACGGTCAGGTGTAAGGGTTAGGATTAGGGTTAAGAGTTAGGGTTACAGTTAAGTGTTAGCGTTAAGGTTTAGCGTTAAGGTCAGGGTTAACGGTTAGTGTCAGTGTTAACGGTTAGGGTTGGGATAAGCGTTAAGATTAGGGGTTAGGGTTAAGGGTTAGGATTAGGATTAAGGGTTAAGGTTGGGGTTAGGGTTAAGGGTTAGTATTAGTGTTAAGAGTTTGTGTTAAGGTTAGGTTTGAGGGTTAAGTTTAGGGTTAATGGTTAGGGTTAGGTTTAGGGTTAAGGGTTAGGGTTAGGGTTTGTGCTTTAGTTTTAGGGTTAGGTTTAAGGTTTAAGGTTAGGATTAGTGTTAGAGTTAACCATTATGGTTAGGCTTAGCAGTTAGGGTTAATATCAGGGTTCAGGGTTAGTGTAAGAGGTTAGATTTATGGTTAAGGGTTAGGGTTAGGTTTATGTTTAGGGGTAGGGTTATGGGTTAGGGGTAGTGTTTATACTTAGGGCATGAGCCCTAGCTGAACTAGGGTGGTGAGTTGGGGGGCTGGGATTGTCGTCAGCAACGTACTCTATCATACACTGGATATGGGCTCGTGGGTTTTATGCAGGACACAGTGGCAGAGCCTCCATTTATGGATGACATGGGAGGATTGTAGGCTTTCTTAACTCTGAGAATGGAAGAAGTCTGAGAATTAGATTTAGGGTTAGGATTATGGTTAGGGTTAGGGATTAACAGTGTTAGGGTGAGGGCTTAGTGTTAGGGGTTAGTGTTAGGGTTAGGGCGATTGTTTGGTTAGGGTTAGGGCTAGAGACGTTGTAAGTGGTAGTGTTAGGCTTAGGGTTGTCATTAGGGTTAGGGTTATGGTTAGTGTTTTACAGTTAGTGTTATGGTTTAGGTACTATGGTTATGGTTACAGGTTAGGGTTAGAGTAAGAGATTAGAGGTTTGGTTTAGTGTTAGGGTTAGGGTTAGTGTTAGCAGTAGGGTTAGGTTTAGATATTATGGTTAGGGTTAGTGGTAGCGGTTAAGCTTAGGGATTAGGGTTAACGCATGTGCCCTATCTGCTGTATGCTGGGTTGGGAACAGGGAGCATCACCGGGACCCAACTCCGTTGTACCCAGGGCGTGGGACCCTGCCTCTCACTTGGGATACTGGGGTGGAGCTCATCTCACGCATGGCTCGGGTTGGTTGTAGGCTTGCTTATCTCTGCGAATGGAAGAAGTGTGAGAATTACGTTTAGGATAAGTGTAAGGGATTAAGAATATGGTTAGGGTTAGGGATTAGGAGTAGGTTTAGGTGTTAGGGTTAGGATTAAGGGTTCATGTTAAGGTAGGGTTTAGACTTAGTGTTGGGCGTTAGGCATAGGGGTTAGGTTTAGGGTTAGGTGTTAGGGTTTATGTTAGGGCTTAGATTTAGTGGTTAGTTTAAGGGCACAGGACCTGTCTATCTATGGTGCGAGGGGGGCGGGCAGGGTCGCTGTGACACCACTCAATCCTACAGTGTACCTAAGACCCTGACTGTCATGCAGCACTCAGGCGGATCCTAGTCTCATGCATGGCATGGCTACATTGCAGGCTTGTCTAACTCTGAGAATGGAAGAAGTGTGAGAATTAGATTTAGGGTTAGGGTTAGTGTTAAGGTTAGGGGTAGGGTTAGGGTTAGGGCTTCGGGTTTGGGTTAGGGTCAGGGGTTAGGAGTAGCATTAGGTGTTAGTGTTAGCATTAGGGTTATGGTTAGGTGTTATGTTTAGGGTTAGGGTCAGGGTTTAGGGTTATGGATTCAGGTTAGGACATGGGCCCTATCTGATCTATCAGTGGTGGGCAACTGGGAAGATAGCCTGGGCCCCACTCCATTGTACACAGGGCATGGGCCCCTGCCTTTCATGTAGGCTACAGGGTCAGAGCTTCATCTCACACATGGCATGGGTGGATTGTAGGCTTCCTTAACTTTTAATATTGAAGAAGTTGGAGAGTTACATTGGGGTTAGGGTAAAAGGTAAGGATTAAGGTTAGGGTTAGGAGTTCAGAACTAGGATTAGGTTTAGGGATTATGGTTAGAGGTTAGAATTAGGATTAAGGTTACAGTTACAGTCAAGGATTAGAATTATGTTTAGTAGTTAGGTTTAGGTTTAGTGTGAGGGGTTATGTTTAGGATTAGGGATTAGGGTTACTGTTAGGATTTAGGTTCATGGGTTACTGTTAGGGCTAGGGATTCGTGTTAGTGTTAGCTTAGGTTTAATGATTAGTGTCAGTGCACAGACCCTGTCTACTCTATGGGGCACTGCGGTTGTGGAGCGTGGGTGCGTCCCCCCTCCATCATACCATGGGTCTTGGACTCTGATCGTCACGCAGGACTAAGGCAGAGCCTCATCTCACACATGGCATGGCTAGATTGCAGGCTTGCTTAAGTCCTAGAATGGAAGAAGTGTGAGAATTATATTTTGGGTTAGGATTAGGGTTAGGGTTTAGGTTTAGGGTAAAGGGTTAGGGTTAGGAATATCATTAGGGTTAGGGGCTAACAGTGTTAGTGCTAGGGTTTAGGGTTAGGGGTTAGGGTGAGGGTCATTGTTCGGTTAGGGTTAGGGCTAGGTTCACTGTAAGGGGTAGGGTTAGGGTTAGGGATGTGGTTAGGGTAAGTGTTAGGGATAGCGTTTTAGGGTTAGTGTTAGTGTTTATGTATTACGGTTTTGGTTACAGGTTCTTGTCAGTGTTAGGGGTTAGGGGTTGGGGTTAGGGTTAGGGATGACGGTTTGTTTGAAAGGTTAGGGTTAAGCTGAGGGTTAGGTTTAGTTTATAGGTTTAGCATTATGCTTAGGGTTACTGGTTAGAGTGAGGGATTAGGATGAAGTCATGGGCCTTATATGCTCTATGCGGGGTCGGGACTGGGAGCATCGCTGGGACTGCACTCAGTTGTACCCAGTTGATGGGACCCTGTCACTCATGTGGGATAAAGGGGAGGAGCGTCATCTCACACATTGCATGTGTTGGTGGTAGGCTTGTTTACTTCTGCGAATGGAATCAGTGTGAGAATTACATTTAGAGTTAGGGTAACTGGTTAGGATTATGGTTAGGGATAGGGTCTGTGGTTAGGGTTAAGGTTTGGGTCTAGAGTTAGTGTTGGGTGTTAGGGTCAGGGGTTAAGTTCAGGGTTAGGTGTTAAGGTTAGTGTTAGGGCTCAGATTTAGTGGTTGGTTTGAGGGCACAGGACCTGTCTAATCTATGGTGAGAGTGGTACGGAGAGAATCTCCACGACACCACCCCAATTTACCCCTGCATTAGGCCCAGACCTACATGGAAGACTCAGGCGGAGCTCATCTCATGTATGGTATGGCTGGATTTTAGACTTGATTAACTCTTAGAATGGAAGAAGTGTGAGAATTAGGGTTAGGGTTAGGTTTAGGGGTTTGGGGTTAGGGAATAGGGTTAGTGGTAGGGTTAGGGATTAATGGTTAGGGTTAATGTTAGGGTCAGGATTAGTGTTAGGGTGAGGGTTAGGGTTGGGGTTAGGTTTAGGGTTAGGGGTTAGTGTTATGGCTAGGGGTTAGGGTTAGGGTTAAGGTTGTTTGTAGGGTTGTGGTTAGGGTTAATGGTTTAGGGTTAGGGTTAGGGTTTAGGTGTTACTGTTATGGCTAGGAGGTAGTGTTACAGTTAGGATTAGTTTTAGGGCTTAAGGTTAAGTTTAGCATTAGGGTGGGGGTTGGGGTTAGGGTTAGGGTTTAGGGTTAGAGTTGTGGTTGGGGTTAGGGTTAGGGTTGGGGTTAGGTTTAGGTTTAGGGTTAGGGATTGGAGTCCGGGTGTAGGTTGGGATTGGGGTTAGGGTTCAAATTAGGGGTTAGGGTTTGTGCTAGGCATTAGGTCAATCCTACAATCCACCTCTTTATAGTGGCTTTCTCTCCGTGAATGTAAGGGTTCTTTTTCATGACTCCTCTCAGGCTAAGAGTTACCCTCTTCCTATGAAATGACTCTTTCTTCATTGTGTTTGACAGAACCTCTCACATTTCTTCCACTCTCAGAGTTAAGCAAGACTACAATCCAGCCATGCTATTTGTGAGATGAAGCTCCTCCCCTGTCCTGTGTGACAGTCAGGGCCTCATGGCTAGGGTACGCTGGAGTGGAATCCCTGTGACGCTCTCTGTCCCCGAGCCCTCATAGAGTAGACAGGGCTCGAGCCTAAACCTAAACGTTAAACCTAAGCACTAACCCTAAACATAATCCTCACCAAACTGCTGACTCTAACCCCTAACACTAAACTTAACGGTAATTGCTCACCCTAACCCTAACTCCTAAAAATAATCCTAATTCCTAACCCTAACCCTAACCCCTAACTCTATTCCTAACCCAATTCCTAACTCCTAACCCTAACCCTAAATATAAATCTCATACTTCTTCCATTATCAGAGATAAGCAAGCCTACAATATCCTCATGCCAAGCGTGAAATGAAGCTGCACCCTTGTGTTCCACATGAAAGGCAGGGATCCTTGCCCTCCATACGATGGAGTCGGGACCCAGAAATTCTCCCAGTTCCTGACTCCCCGCCATAGAGCAGATAGTGTCCATTCCCTAACCCTAAACCCTAGCTCTCACCCATCACTCTAATCATACCGATACCACCTAATCCTAACCCTAATGCTAACACCAAACCTTAAACCTAACCCTAAAAGTAACCCTAACCCTAAGCCCAAACCATACCCCTTAACACTAACACTAACCCCTATTTATAACCGTAACACCTAAACTCTAACAGTAACTTAAAAACTCCCACCCTAACCCTAACACTATCGAAACCACTAACTTTATCCTTAACCCTAACAACAACCCTAACCCTAGCAACGACCCTAACAGTAGCACTAAACCATAACCCTAACCTTAACCCTAGCCCTACCCCTAAACTCTACGCCTAACAGTTAACCCTAACCTTAACCCTAACACTAAACCCTAACACAAAACCTAACCCCTAACCCGAACCCTAACAACAATCCTAACCTCAAACCCAACCCCAATCCCTAACCTTAACCCTAACCCTAATTCTCACACTTCTTCAATTCTCAGAGTTAAGCAACCTTAAAATCCAGCCATGCCAATCGTGAGATGAGGCTCCACCTGAGCCTTGACAGTAGGTCTGGGCCCAAGGCAAGGGTACAATCGTGTGGTGTCACGGCGACCCTCTCCACACCCCTCTCACCATAGATTAGACTGGTCCTGTGCCCTTAAACTAACCACTAAATCCAAGCCATAACACTAACCCTAACACCTAAACATAAACCTAACCTCTGACCCTAATACCCAACACTAACTCTGAACCCTAACCTTAACACTAACCACAGACCCTATCCCTAACCATAATCCTAATCCATTATCCTAACCCTAAATGTAATTCTCACACTTCTTCCATTCGCAGAAATAAGCAAGCCTACAACCAACCCATGCCATGTGTCAGATGATGCTTCTCCCCTGTGTCCCACATGAGACCAGGGTCCCATGACCTGGGTACAACGGAGTGGGGACTCCGCGATGCTCCCTGTCTCAACCCCAAATAGAGCAGCTAGGGCCCATGCCTTAATGCTAATCCCTAACTCTAACCCATAACCCAAGCCTAATGCTAAAGCAACCCCCTAAACCTAACTGTAAGCTTAACCCTAACCTCTCAAAGTAACCCTCATCCATAACCCTAATCCTAACCACAACCCCTAACTGTAACTTGAACCCATAACCAAAACCATAATACCTAACCACCAACACTAACCCCAACGCTATCCCTAACCCATACCGTAACCACAACCCTAACCGTAACCCTAATCCTGTAATCCTGTACAATGAACCTGGCCCTAACCTTAATCAAACAATGACCCTAACCCTAAAGCCTAGCCCTAACACTAACGTTAGCCCCTAACCCTGATATTCCAAACCATAACTTTTTACTTTAAACCTAAACCCTAACCCTAATCCTAACCCTAAATCTAATTCTCATACTTCTTCAATTCTAGGAGTTAAGCAAGCCTACAATCTAGTCATGCCATGCGTGAGATGAGGCTCTGTCTGAGTCCTGCGTGACAGTCAGAGCCAAGGCCCAAGGTATGATGGAATGGGGACGCAACCACACTCCACACACCCAGTGCCCCACAGATTAGACAGGGCCTGTGTCCTGACACTAATAATTAAACCTAAGCTAATACTAACGCAAACACCTAGCCCTAATGGTAACCCAGGATCCTAACTCCTAATAGTAACCCTAATCCCGAAACCTAAACATAACCCCTCACCCTAAACATAAACCTAACTACTAAACATAATCCGAAACTCTAACCATAACAGTAAATCTATTCCTAATTCTAACCTCTAACTGTAACCCCTAAACCTAATCCTGGTCCTTAACACCCAGTGCTAACCTTAATCCTAACCCCTTACCCTAACGCCAAATCTAATTCTCAGACTTCTTCAGTTTGCAAAGTTAAGGAAGCCTACAATCCACCCATGCCATGGGTGAGATGAGGCTCTGCCCCTGTGTCCTACATGAAAGGCAGGGCCCATGCCCTGAGTACAACGGAGTGGGGACCCGGCTATCTTCCTTTTTCCCCACCACTGATAGGGCCCATGTCCTAACCCAAATCCGTAAACCTAACCCCAGAATCTAACCCTAAACATAACACCTAACCGTAACCCTAATGCTAACCGTAACACATAGTGCTAACCCTAACCCCTGACCCTAACCCTAACCCAAAACTTAAACCCTAACCTTAACCCTACCCTTAACCCTAACCATAAATCTAATTCTCACACTTCTTCCATTCTCAGAGTTAAACAAGCCTACAATCCTCCCATGCAATGCGTGAAAGCAGGCTCTGCCACTGTGTCCTGCATGAAACCCATGGGCATATGATAGAGGGGCTTCCCGGCGACAATTCCAGCCCCCTAACCCACCCTTCTACTGCAGACTGGGCCCGTGCCATAAGCATCAACACTACCCCTAACCCATAACCCTAACCCTAAAAATAAAACCTAACCCTAACCCTACTGGCTCACCTTAACACGTAAACCTAACCGTTACCCTAATCCTAACCCCTTAACCTTCATCCATAACCCTTACCCTAACAAAAATACCTATCCCATATCTTTAACCTTACCTCGTAGCCATAACCATAACACCTAAAGCCTAACCTTAACCCTAAACCAGTAACCTGAACGTTAACCCAATGAAAAACCCTAAACCTAACCCTAACCCCTAACGCTAATCATTAAGCTAATCATTAAACCTAAGCTAACACTAACCTAAACCCCTAGCCCAAACCGTAACCCAGGAACCTAACTCCTAACAGTAACCCCTAATCCTGAAACCTAAACATAACCACTCACCCTAAACCTAAACCTAACTACTAAACATAGTCCTAATCCCTAACCCTAACAGTAACCCTAACCCTAATTGTAATCTCTAACCGTAACCCCTAAACCTAATCCTAGTCCCTAACATCCAATGATAACCTTAATCCTAACCCCTTACCCTAACCCCAAATGTAATTCTTAGACTTTTTCAGTTTGAAAAGTTAAGGAAGCCTGCAATCCACCCATGCCATGCGTGAGATGAGGCTCTGCCCCTGTGTCCTACCTGAAACTCAGGGGCCCATGCCTTGGGTATGGTGGAGTGGGGCCCTGGCGATCTTCCCATTTCCTCACCCCTGATAGATCAGATAGGGCCCATGTCCTAACCTGAATCCGCTAACTCTAACACGTAATGGTAACCCCATCCCCTGACCCTAACCCTAACCTAAACCGTAAACCCTAAACCTAACCCTACACTTAACACTAACCTTAACCCTAATCCTAAGTCTAATTCTCACACTTCTTCCATTCTCAGAGTTAAACAAACCTACAATCCAGCCATGCTATGCGTGAGATGACTGACACTAACCCTAACCCCTAACCCGAAACACCTAACCCAAACCATAACCATAATTCTCACAGTTCTTCCATTCTGAGAGTTAAGCAAGACTACAATCCTCCCATGCCATGCATGAAAGGAGGCCCTGCCACGCTATACTGCATGAAACCTATGGGCCCGTACCAAGCATACAATAGAAGGGGTTCCTGGTGACAATCCCAGCCCCCTAACCCACTAACCAAGTGTAGACAGGGCCTGTGCCCTAAGCATAAACACTACCCCTAACTCATAACCGTAACTCAAAATGTACCACCTAACTGTAACCCTATTGCTCACCTTAAAACATAAACCGAACCATAACCCTAACGCCAACCCTTAACCTAACGTTAATGCATAACCCTTACCCTAACAACAACCCCTATCTCATAACACTAACCTTACATTCTAGCCATAACAGTAACTGCTAAACCCTAAACCTAACCCAAAACTGATAACCCTAAACATAACCCTAAGAAAAACCCTAGAGCTCACCCTAATTTTAACCTTAACGCTAACCCTAAACCCTAACCCTAACTCTAACCCTTAAACCTTAACCCTAATCCTAAACCCTAAACGCTAACCGCAACACTAACACTTAACCCCAATCCTAACCCTAACCCTTAAACCTAACCCAAACACTTCCCAGTTCCCCACCACTGATAGATCAGATAGGGCCGATGTCCTAACCCGAATTGGTAACCCTAAACCTTGACTCTGACCCTAAATATAACACCTAACCATAACCCTAATGCTAACACTAACACCTAATGCTACCCTTAACCCCTGACCCTAACCCTAACCCAAACCCTAAACCCTAACCCTAACCCAACCCCTAACCCTGACCATAACCCTAAATGTAATTCTCACACTTCTTCCATTCTCAGAGTTAGACAAGCCTGCACTCCAGCCATGCCATGCATGAGATGAGGATCCGTCTGAGTGCTGCATGACAGTCAGGGCCTAAGGCCCAGTGTACGATGGAGTGGTGTCACAGCATCCCTGCCCGCCCCCCTGTCACCATAGATAAACAGGTCCTGTTCCCTTAAGCTAACCGCTAAATCTAAGCCCTGACACTAACACTAACTCCTAACCCAAATCCTAACCCCTGACCGTAACCCCCAACCCTAACTCTAAACAGTAATATTAACCCTAACCCCTAACCCTTACCCTAACCCCTAAACCTACTCCTAATCCCTAATCCTAACCATAATCCCAACCCCTTACCCTTATCCTAAATGTAATTTTAACAATTCTTCCATTCGCAGAGATAAGTAAGCGTACAACCAACCCAAGCCATGCGTGAGATGAGGCTCCGCCCCAGTATCCCAAGTCAGTCAGGGTCCCATGCCCTGGGTACAATGGAGTGGGGTCCCGGTGATGCTCCCTGTTCCCAACCCAGGATAGAGCACATACGGCACATGTGTTAACCCTAATCCCTAACCCTAACTGCTACCCCTAACCATAACACTTAAACCTAACCCTATTGCTAACACTAACACTAACACTAACCCTAACACTAAACTAAACCTCTAATTCCTAACTCTAACCCTAACCCATAACCATAACCGTAGTACCATAACACTAACTGTAAAACACTAAACCTAACCCTAACCCTAATGACAACCCTAAGCCTAACACTACCACTTACAACATCTCTAGCCCTAACCCTAACCAAACCACCACCCTTACCCTAACACTAATCCCAACCCCTTACCCCTAACCCCTAACCCTAACACTAACCCTAACCCCTAACCTAAAACCCCTAACCCTAACCCTAACCTTAATTCTCACACTTCTTCCATTCTCAGAGTTATGCAAACCTACAGCCCAGCAATGCTATGCGTGAGATTAGATTCCACCTGAGTCATGCATGAGTGTAAGGGCTAAAACCCAGGGTACTATGGTGTGGTGTCGTGGTGATCCTGTCTGCATCCCTCTCACTGTAGATTAGACAAGTCCTGTGCCCTTAAACTAACCACTAAATCTAAGCCCTAACACTAACCCTAAACCCTAACCCTAAACTTAACCTCTGACCCTAACACCCAACACTAACCCTAAACCTTAACCTTAACCCTAACCGGAGACCCTATCCCTAACCATAATCCTAACCAGTTACCCTAACCCTAAATGTAATTCTCACACTTCTTGCATTCGCAGAAATAAGCAAGCTTGCATCCAACACATCACATGCCTGAGATGACGCTCTTCCCCTGTATCCCACATGAGAGCCAGGGTCCCATGACCTAGGTACAAAGGAGCGTGTTCTTGTCCATGCTCCAAGTCCGACCCCACATAGAGCAGCTGGCCCATCCCTTAAATCTAATGTATAACTCTAACCCTAAGGCTAAACCTAACCCCTAAACCTAAGCCTAAGCTTAACCCTAACCTCTCAAATGAACACTTATCCCTATCAATAACACTAATCCCAACCCCAAACCCCTAACTCTAACACAAACCCGTAACCAAAAGCGTAACCACTACCATTAACACTAAAAGGCTAACCCTCACCATAACCCTAAATACTACCCTAACCTGAACCCTACACCTTACAATGAACCTAGCCCTAAGCCTAACCAATCAATGACCCTAACCCTAAACCCTAACCCAAAACCCTAGCGCTAACACTAATGTTAGCCCCAAACCCTAACCATATTCCTAACCCTATCTCTTTACCCTAACACTAAACCTAATCTTAAACCCTAATCCTAATCTTAACGATAAACCTAACGCTCGCACTTCTTCCATTCTAGGAGTTCAGCAAACCTACAATCTAGCCATGCCATGCGTGAGATGAGGCTCTGCCTGAGTCTTGCATGACAGTCAGAGCCTAAGGCCCAGGGTACAATGGAGTGGGGATGCAGCCACACCGCCAGTGCCTTATAGATTAGACAGGTCACTTGCCATAACACTAATCAGTAGAACTGAGCCCTAACCCTAACACTAACCTGAACCTCTAGCCCCAACCATAACCCATGAGCCTAACTCCTAACAGTAACCCTAAGACCTAACCCTCACTATAATCCCTCATCCTAAACCTAAACCTAACCACTAAATATAGTCCTAATCCCTAAGCTTAACAGTAACACTAACCTTAATTCTAACCACTAACCATAACCCCTAAACCTAATCCTAGTCCATAACACCTAATCCTAACCTTAATCCTAACATCTTACCCTAACCCCAAATCTCATTCTCAGACTTCTTCAATTCAAAAAGTTAAGGAAGCCTAAAATCCACACATGCCATACATGAGATGAGGCTCTGCCCCTGTGTCCTACATGAAAGGCTGCAGCCCATGCCTTGTGTACAATGGAGTGGGGCCCAGAGTATCTTCCACTTCCCCATCCCAGATAGATCATATAGGACCCATGTCTTAACCCGAATCTGAAACCCTAATCCCTCACTCTAACCCTAAAAATAACACCTAACCCTAACCCATTGCTAACCCTAAAACTTAATGCTAACCCTAACACCTTACCCTAATCCTAACCCAAACCCTAAACCCTAAACCTAATCCTACCCCTAAACCTAAACCCTAATCCTAATGCGAAACATAAGCCCTAACCCCAAACCCTAACACTAACCCTAACCACTGACCCCTAACGCTAACCTTATTTCTCACACTTATTCCGTTCTCAGAGTTAAACATGCCTAGAATCCAGCCATGCCATGCATGAGATGAGGCTCCATGTATTCTTGCATGTAGGACTGGGCGCAAGGCCCAGGATATGATGGAGTGGGGCCCCAGCTATCTTCTAAACCTAACAGCAACCATTAACCCTAACATTAACTTTTAAACTTAACGCTAACCGTAACCCTTAACCCTATCCTAACACTTAACCCTAACCCTAACCTTAAGCCCTAAACCTAACCCTAACACTAACCCCTAAACCTGACCCTAACCATACCCCTAGAACTAAAACCTAACCCCCAACCCGAACACTAACCCCAATCCCTAACCCCTAACCACTAACACCAACACCAACCCTGACCCTTAACCTCAAACCCCTAATCATAACCCTAACCCTAATTCTCTCACTTCTTCCCTTCTCAGAGTTAAGGAAGCCTACAACACAGCCATGCCATGCGTGAGATGAGACTCCATGTATTCTTGCATGTAGGTCTGGTCCCAAGGTCCAGGGTACGATGGAGTGGGACCCCAGTGATCTTCCCATTTCCACACCCCTGATAGATCATAGAGGGCCCATGTCCTAACCCGAATCCATAAACCTAATCCTTGACCCTAACCCTAAATGTAACACCCAACCCTAACCCTAATGCTAAACCTAACATCTAATGCTAACCCTAACCAATGACCCCAATCCTAACCTTACCCTAAAACTAACCCTACCCCTAAACCCTAACCGTAATGCTAACTGCAACCCCTAACCCCTAACACTAACACTAACCCTAACCCCTAACTCCCAACCCGTAACCCTAACCCTAACCCTGTTTCACACACTTCTTCCATTCTCAGAGCTAAGCAAGCTTGCAATCCAGCCATGCCATGCATGAGATGAGGCTCCGCCTGAGTGCTGCATGACAGTCAGGGCCCTAGGCCCAGTGTCGATGGAGTGGTGTCGCAGCGACCCTGCCCACCCCCCTCTTACCATGGATACACAGGTCCTGTGCCCTTAAACTAACTGCTAAATCTAAGCCCTAACACTAACCCTAACACCTAACCCTAAACTTAACCCCTGACTCTAACAGCCAACCCTAACTCTAATCCCTAACCTTAACTCTAACCCCTAACCCTAACCTTAACCCCTAAACCTACTCCTAATCCCTAACCCTAACCATAATCCTAACCCCTTACCATTATCCTAAATGTAATTCTCACACTTCTTCCATTCCCAGAGATAAGCAAGCCTACAACCAACCCAAGCCATGCGTGAGATGAGGCTCCACCCAAGTATCCCAAGTGAGAGGCAGGGTCCCATGCCCTGGGTACAATGGAGTGGGGTCCCGGTGATGTTCCCTGTTCCCGACCCTGCATAGAGCAGATAGGGCCCATGCGTTAACCCTAATCCCTAAACTTAACTGCTACCCCTAACCCTAACCATAACACCTAACCCTAACCCTATTGCTAACCCTAACCCTAACCCTAACGCTAAACCCAACCTCTAACCCCTAAATCTAACCCTAACCCATAACCATAACAGTACCTAAACCATAACACTAATTGTAAAACACTAACCTTAACCCTAATGATAACCCTAACCCTAACACTACCACTTACATCTCTAGCCCTAACCCTAAACAAACAAGCACCCTAACCCTAACCCTAACCACTAACCCGAAGCCCTCACCCTAACGCTAACCTTAATCCTTAACCCTAACCATAATCCTAACCCTAAATCTAATTCTCAGACTTCTTGATTCTCAGAGTTAAGAAAGCATACAATCCTCCCATGCCATGTGTGAAAGGAGGCTCTGCTACTGTGTTCTGCATGAGACCCAGGAGCGCATACCCAGAGTATGGTAGAGTGGGTTCCTGGTGACAATCCCAGCACCCTAACCACCCCTAGTGCAGACAGAGCCCATGCCCTAAGCATAATACTACTCCTAACCCATAACCCTAACCCTAAACATAATACCTTACCCTAACCCTATTGCTCACCTTAACAAGTAAACCTAACTGTAACCGTAACTTTAACCGCTTAACCTAACTGTAATGCATAACACTTACACTGACAACAACCCCTAGCGCATAATTCTAACCCAAACTCCTAATATAACTGTAACAACCAAACCCTAAACCTTGCCCTAAAGCCTAGACCTAACCCTAACTTTAACCACAAACCCCACCCCTCATGCTAACCTCTTACCCTAACACTAACCCTGAACCCTGATCTTAACACTAACCGCTAAGCCTAAAAATCACACTTAACTCTAATACTAAGCCTAAACTGAATGCTTAAACCTAACCCTACAGCTAAAGCACAAATCCTAACCCTAACCCTTAACCCTAAAGCTAACCATAACCGTTAACGCTAACACTAACCCTTACCCCTAACCCTAACAAAAAACCTTTACCTTAATATTAACCCTTATCCCTAAACCTAACCTTAACCCTTAACCTTCATCCTAACCCTTAACCCTAACCACTAACCCTAACCCTAACGCTTACCCCTAATGCTAACCGCTAACACTCACCCTAAACCATAACCCTGACCCTAACCCTAAACCTTAACCAAACCCTAACACTAAACCATAACCCTAACATTAACTCTTAACCGTAATCCTAATTCTTACACCTAACCCTAACAAAACCCCCAATCCTAACCCTAACACTATCCGCTAACCCTAAACCTAACCCTATCCCATAACCCTAACCCTAAGATGTAACACCTAACCCTCACACTAATCCTAACTCCTAACCTCAAACCGCTAACCCTAACCCTAACACTAAACCCTAAGACTAACCATTAAATTTCACCCTAAACCTTAACCCTAACCACAACCCAAACCATTATATCTAACCCTGACCCTTAACCCTAACCCTAATCCTATCCCCTAACCCTAACCTTAAGCATGAACCCTAAACCTAACTGTAATATATAGCCCTTAAAATAACACTTAACACCAACCCTAACGATAAACTGAAACCTTAACCCTAACCACAAACGTTAAGCCTCACCCTAAGCATGAAGCCTAACCATAATCCTAACCCTAACAATTAACCCAAAACCTAACCCTAACCTCTAACCTTAAACCTAAACCTCACCCTTAACCCTAAACCTAACCTTAAACTTTAAACCTAACCCCAACCCTAATCCTTAACCAGAACATTAACCCTTAACCCTAACCCTAACACCTAACACTAACACTAACCACTAAACCTAAACCAAACCCTAACCCTAACCCATAAACCTAACACTTAACCCCTAAACCAAACAGTAACCCCGAACCCTAACCTCTAACCGCTAACCCTAACAATAACACTAACCCCTACCCCAAACCACTGAACCTAAACCTAACACTTAACCCTAAGACTAACTGTTAAACCTAACCCTAACCCTAACCCCTGACCCTAAACTAACCCTAACCTTTAACGCTAACCCAAAACCTTAACCCTAAACCGAACCGTAACTGTTAAGCCTAATCCTAACCCTAACGCTAAGCCTTAACCCTAATACTAACGCTTAACCCTAACACTAACACTAACCCTTAAACCTGATCCTAATCCTTAACCCTAACAACTAACCCTAACCTTAACCTTTAAACCTAACCCTAACCGTTAACACTCACCCTAACCCTTAACCCTAACCCTATCCCTAACACTTAACTTTAAACTATCCATAACTGTTAACTCTAAAACTAAGTTTTAAACCTAACCTTACCCTTAACCCTTACCCTGAATCCTAACCCTTAACACTAACCCTAAACCTAACACTAACCCCCTAACCCTAAACCTAACCCTAACCCCCAAACCTAACCCCTAACCCTTAACCCTAACACTAACCCCAACCCCCAACCCCTGTCCCCTAAATCTAACACTAACCCTAACCCCTAACCTTAAAACCCTAACCCTAACCCTAATTCTCACACTTCCTAAATTCTAAGAATTAAGCAAGCCTACAACCCAGGCATGCCATGTGTAAGATTGGATTCTGCCTGAGTCATGCATGAGTGTCAGGGCCAAAGGCTCAGTGTATGATGGTGTGGTGTCTCGGTAATCTTGTCCGCATCCCTGTCACCATACAGGTCCTCTGCTCTTAAACTAACCACTATATCTAAGCCCAAACACTAACCCCAAACAATAACCCTAAACTTAACCCCTGACCTTAGCCCCTAACACTAACTCTAAACCCTAACTTTAACCCTAACCATAGAACCTATGTCTAACCATAATTTCAACCCATTACCTAAACCTAAATGTAATTCTCACACTTCTTTCATTAGCAAAGATAAACAAGAATACAACCAACACATGCCATGCGTGAGATGATGCTCCACCCCCGTATCCCACATGAGAGCCAGGGTCCCATGACCTGGGTTCAAAGGAGTGTGTTACAGGTCATGCTCTCTGTCCCAACACTGCATAGAGCATATAGGTTTCATGCCTTACCCCTCACCCCTAACTCTAACACTAATCCCAACCATAAACCCCTAACACAAACCCATAACCAAAAGTGTAATACTTAACCACTAACACTAACCCTAAAATGCTAACACTCACCCTAACCCTAACTACAATCCTAACCTGAACGCTACCCCTTACAATGAACCAAGCCCTAACCCTAACCAAACAACGACCCTAACACTAACCCTTCCCAAAACCCTAGCTGTAACACTGATGTTAGCCCCAAACCCTAACCATATTCCTAACCATATCCCTTTACCCTAACACTAAACCTAATCCTAAACCCTAACCTTAATCCTAACCCTAAATCTATTGCTCACACTTCTTCCATTCTAGGAGTTAAGCAAACCTACAATGTAGCCATGCCATGCGTGAGATGAGGCTCTGCCTGAGTCTGGCGTGACAGTCAGAGCCTAAGGCCTAGGGTACACTGGAGTGGGGACGCAGCCATGCTCCACACCTCCAGTGCCCCATAGATTAGACAGGGCCCTTGCTCTAACACTAATCAGTAAACATAAGCCCTAACCCTAACACTAACCCAAATCCCTAGCCCTAAAAATAACCCATGAGTCTAACTGATAACATTAACCCTAATCCCTAACCCTAACTATAACCCCTCACCCTAAACCTAAACCTAACCACTAAAGATAGTCCTAATCCCTAAGCTTAACAGTAACACTAACCCTAATTCTAACCTCTAACCATAACCCCTAAACCTAATCCTAGTCCCTAACACCTAACCCTAACCTTAATCCTAACCCCTTACCCTAACCCTAAATCTAATTCTCAGACTTCTTCAATTTCAAAAGTTAAGAAAGCCTACAATCCACCCATGCCATACATGAGATGAGGCTCTGTCCCTGAGTCCTACATGAAAGGCTGAGGCTCATGCCCTGTGTACAATGGAGTGGGGCCCAGGCGATCTTCCCAGTTCCCCACCACTGATAGATCATATAGGGCCCATGTCTTAACCTGAATCTGAACCCTAATCCCTCACCCTAACCCTAAAAGTAACACTTAAGCCTAACCCTAATGATAACCCTAACACCTAACCCTAATCCTAAACCCTAACCATAACCCTAAACCCTAACTCTAACCCTATCCCTAAACCTAACCCCAACCCTACACTCTAACCCTAATGCTAAACGTAAATCCTAAACCCTAACCCTAACCCTAAGCCTAACCCCTAACCCCTCACCCTAACCCTAACCCTATTTATTTATTCAATTCTCAGAGTTAAGCATGCCTAGAATCCATCCATGCCATGCGAGAGATCAGGCTCCACCTGAGTGTTACATGACAGTTAGGTTCCAAGGCCCAGTGTATGGTGGTGTGGTGTCGCAGTGACCCTGTCTGGACCCCTCTCAACATAGATTATACTGGTCCTGGGCACTAAACTAACTGCTAAAAC
>NW_025423744.1:300000-390836 GCF_020740605.2 Lemur catta | reverse complement strand
GGGGAGGCCAGGGGGAGACTGGCTGGTCTGGCGCGCGGTCGGCCACACCTCCTCTCCCATGGCGGAAACACGGAAGCGCCGACCCACAGTCCCACACCCCAGCGAGCAGACCCACGGGCTGGCGCGCCCTGGGACGGACTTCCAGGGGCGGGGACGGGGCGCCAGAGGCGGAGAGTGCTCGGGAGGGGACCCTCCACCGCCCCGCGGGAGGGCACGGTGGGGAGGGCCTTGGGGCGGGGCCGGGACGTGGAAGCGGGGACGCGGGGCAGGTCCTTCGCTCGGAGGTCGCGAAGACGTGCGGACCCCCTGTCTTGGGAGGACCGCTCTGCCCCGATTCCCGTCGGGGCACGAGTGTGGCAGTGGCACACGCGGGGCCCCAGAACCGGCCGGCCCGTCGCTGGGCCGGCGGCCGGTGGGGCGTGCGGGTGCGGATGCGTGCACTCCCTGCCTGCCCCAGTTTCCTCTGCCGTGTCCTCCCCGCCCCGGGTACTCAGTTTTCCCTCCACGTCGGCACCTCGTTCCCGGAGGCGCTATGTAGATCTTCTGTGACTTCGAATGTGAATCCTTTTGACAAATCGCATTCCTTATTGTGTATCTGGTAGGAAATAAGAAGGATTCAAACTATCGATGGAATGCGGACTTCAGATGGAGCTATGTTGCTGAACTCGCTTTGGGTTTCTGCCGGTCTCCGTGCACACGGGCCAACAGTCTATTCTGAGAACCGTAGCATGTGACGCAAACGAAAGAGTTGATTTTCCTTTCCCACATACTCTTGGTTTTTGACCTCGTTTGAGGAGATTTTCAGAGCGTCTCCTGTAGTATCGAAGAGAAGGATTTCCTATCAACACCCTCGTCTTGCTCGTGACTTTCCAAGGAATGTTTCTACTTCTTAATCCTTGAGAATATTTTCTAAAGATTCAGACTTCTGAAAAGTGTCTCTAGCTGTCTTCTCATCTGGATTCTTCCTTTATGTTCCCGTGAACGAATAGCCAACCGTTTAGATTCTCTTCTTCTGCATATATGGAGAGGATCCAATATTTCCTTTCCTAGGGTAACGTGGTCATGTACTTGGACAACTTTAGAATGTGTCCTGAATTCAGAGCCGGTCGGTCAGCAGTTGCGGAGGCAGGCGTGTGAGGGGCGACAGGCTCGGGGACTGAGCCTCCACATCTCCAATCGGACCCTCTCTCCGGGGGCCCCGGGGCAGGGTCCGGGCTGGCCGGGGGCGGGAGCCGGGGCGGGGGAGGAGAGGGCAGAGGGGGCCTCCCCTTCCCGGCCGAGGCGAGCGGAGGAGCCCGTCCCGCCTTCCAGCCCAGGGGGGCGGGACAGCAAAAGAGGCAGAGAAGGAAAAACAGAAAAGCCACAGGCCAACGGCCAACGGCCAACTGCCCACTGCCAACTGCCAACGGCCGCGCTCGGCCCAGTATTGTTCCCTGCTGCCGCCTTCCACCCCAAGGGGGCGGGACAGCAAAAGAGGCAGAGAAAGAAAAACAAAAAAGCCCACGGCCAACGGCCAACGGCTAACTGCCAACTGCCAACTGCCAACTGCCAACGGCCAAGCTCCGCCCAATATTGTTCCCCGCTGCCGCCTTCCAGCCCAGGGGGACGGGACAGCAAAAGAGGCAGAGAAAGAAAAACAAAAAAGCCCATGGCCAACGGCCAACTGCCAAATGCCAACTGCCAACTGCCAACTGCCAACGGCCGCGCTCGGCCCAGTATTGTTCCCCGCTGCCGCCTTCCAGCCCAGGGGGGCGGGACAGCAAAAGAGGCAGAGGAAGAAAAACAAAAAAGCCCACGGCCATCGGCCGTGCTCTGCCCGGTGTTGTTCTCCGGCAGCGGTCTCCCATCCGGGTCCCGACCGGACCCGACCCTGCTTAGCTTCCCAGATCAGACGAGATCGGGCGCCTTCAGGGCGGTGCGGCCTCAGACACTGGGGGGCGCTCCGCAACGCCCCAAGAGGCCGAGTCGAAAACGGCCCGTCCCAGCTCAGGGCGGTCCCTCCTGCTGCCCCTGGGCTTCGCTAGACAGCCCTCTGCAGATCGGGGCGGGGGGCGCGGGGGGGCGAGGGCAGGGGGAGACTGACGGGTCTGGCGCAGGGTCGCGCACACCCCCTCTCCCCCGGCGCAAACACGGAAGTGCCGCACCACAGTCCCACACCCCAGCGAGCAGACCCGCGGGCTGGCGCGCGCTGGGACGGACTTCCAGGGGCGGAGAGTGCGCGCGAGGGGGCCCTGCCCCGCCCCGCGGGAGGGCACGGTGGGGAGGGGCTTGGGGCGGGGCCGGGACGTGGAAGCGGGGACGCGGGGCCGGTCCTTCGCTCGGAGGTCGCGAAGACGTGCGGCCCCCCTGTCTTGGGAGGACCGCTCTGCCCCGATTCCCGTCGGGGCACGAGTGTGGCAGCGGCACCCGCGGGGCCCCAGAACCGGCCGGCCCGTCGCGGGGCCGGCGGCCGGTGGGGCGTTCGGGTGCGGATGCGTGCACTCCCTGCCTGCCCCAGTTTCCTCTGGCGTGTCCTCCCCGCCCCGGGTACTAAGTTTTCCCTCCACGTCGGCACCTCGTTCCCGGAGGCGCTATGTAGATCTTCTGTGACTTCGAATGGGAATCCTTTTGAAAACTCGCATTCCTTATTGTGTCTCTGGTAGGAAATAAGAAGGGTTCAAACTATCGATGGAATGCGGACCTCAGATGGAGCTATGTTGCTGAACTCGCTTCCGGTTTCTGCCGGTCTCTGTGCACACGGGCCAACAGTCTATTCTGAGAACCGTAGCATGTGAGGCAAACGAAAGAGTTGATTTTCCTTTCCCACATACTCTTGGTTTTTGACCTCGTTTGAGGAGATTTTCAGAGCGTCTCTTGTAGTATCGAAGGGAAGGATTTCTTATCAACACCCTCGTCTTGCTCGTGACTTTCCAAGGAATGTTTCTACTTCTTAATCCTTGAGAACATTTTCTAAAGATTCAGACTTTTGAAAACTGTCTCTAGATGTCTTCTCATCTGGATTCTTCCATTATGTTCCCGTGAACGAATAGCCAACCGTTTAGATTCTCTTCTTCTGCATATATGGAGAGGATCCAATTTTTCCTTTCCTAGGGTAACGTGGTCATGTACTTGGACAACTTTAGAATGTGCCCTGAATTCAGAGCCGGTCGGTCGGCAGTTGCGGAGGCAGGCGTGTGAGGGGCGACAGCCTCGGGGACTGAGCCTCCACATCTCCAATCGGACCCTCTCTCCGGGGGCCCCGGGGCAGGGTCCGGGCCGGCCGGGGCCGGGAGTCGGGGCGGGGGCGGAGAGGGCAGAGGGGGCCGCCCCTGGACGGCCGAGGCGGGCGGAGGAGCCCCTCCCGCCTTCCAGCCCAGGGGGGCAGGACAGCAAAAGAGGCAGAGAAAGAAAAACAAAAAAGCCAACTGCCAACTGCCAACTGCCACGCCCGGCATTGTTCCCCGCCAGCGGTCTCCCGGCAGCAGTCTCCCGGCAGCAGTCTCCCAGCAGCGGTCTCCCATCCGGGTCCCGACCCTGCTTAGCTTCCCAGATCAGAGGAGATCCGGCGCCTTCAGGGCGGTGCGGCCTCAGACACTGGGGGGTGCTCTGGGAAGCCCCAAGAGGCCGAGCCAATAAGGGCCCCTCCTCGCCCAGGGCGGTCCCTCCCGCCGCCTCTGCGCTTCGCTATACACCCCTGTCCCGATTGGGGGGGGCTCGGAGGGAGGAGGGCAGGGGAAGACTGACGGGTCTGGCGCGTGGTCGCCCACACCTCCTGTCCCCTGGCAGAAACACGGAAGCGCCGCACCACCGTCCCACACCCCACCCAGCAGACCGGCGGGCTCGAGCGCGCTGGGACGGACTTCCAGGCGCGGGGACGGGGGGGGGGGGGGGCCAGAGGCGGAGAGTGCCCGCGAGGGGGCCCTCCCCCGCCCCGCGCGAGGGCACGGTGGGGAGGGGCTTCGGGGGTTGGGCCGGGATGAGGAAGCGAGGCCGCGGGGCCGGTCCTTCGCCCGGAGGTCCCGAAGACGTGAGGCCCCCCTGTCTGGGGAGGACCCCTCTGCCCCGATTCCCGTCGGGGCACGAGTGTGGCAGCGACACCCGCGGGGCCCCAGAGCCGGCCGGCCCGTCGCTGCGTCGGGCGGCCGGTGGGGCGTTCGGGTGCGGGTGCCTGCGCTCCCTGCCTTCCCCGGTTTCCTCTGGCGTGTCCTCCCCACCCCGGGTACTAATGTTCCCTCCACGTCGGCACCCCTTTCCCCGAGGCGCTATATGGATCTTCTGTGACTTCGAAGGTGAATCCTTTTGAAAACTCGCATTCCTTATTGTGTATCTGGTAGGAAATAAGAAGGATTCAAACTATCGATGGAATGCGGACTTCAGATGGAGCTAACTTGCTGAACTCGCTTCGGGTTTCTGCCGGTCTCCCGTGCACAGGGGCCAACGGTCTATTCTGAGAACCGTAGGAGGTGACTCAAACGAAAGAGGTGATTTTCCATTCCAGCATACTCTTGGTTTTTGACCTCGTTTGAGGAGATTTTCAGAGTGTCTCTTGCAGTATCCAAGAGAAGGATTTCCTGTCAACAGCCTGGTCTAGCTGGTGACTTTCCAAGGAATGTTTCTACTTCTTAATCCTTCAGAATTTTTTCAAAGATTTAGATTTTGAAAAGTGTTTCTAGATGTCTTCTCACCTGGATTCTTCAATTCTGTTCCCGTGAACGAAGAGCCAACTGTTTAGATTCTCTTCCTCTGCATATATGGATAGGATCCAATTTTTCCTTTCCTAGGGTAACCTGGTCATGTACTTGGACAACTTTAGAATGTGTCCTGAATTCAGAGCCGATCGGTCAGCAGTTGCGGAGGCAGGCGTGTGAGGGGCGACAGCCTCGGGGACTGAGCCTCCACATCTTCAATCGGACCCTCTCTCCGGGGGCCACGGGGCAGGGTCCGGGCAGGCCGGGGGCGGCAGCCGGGGCGGGGGCTGAGAAGGCGGAGGGGGCCCACCCGCCTTCCAGCCCAGGGGGGCAGGACAGCAAAAGAGGCAGACAAAGAAAAACAAAAAGCCCAAGCCAACGGCCAACGGCTAACTGCCAACTGCCAACTGCCAACTGCCAAGGGCCGCGCTCGGCCCGGTATTGTTCCCCGCTGCCGCCTTCCAGCCCAGGGGGGCGGGACAGCAAAAGAGGCAGAGAAGGAAAAACAGAAAAGCCACAGGCCAACGGCCAACGGCTAACTGCCAACTGCAAACTGCCAACGGCCGCGCTCGGCCAGTATTGTTCCGCGCTGCCACCTTCCAGCCCAGGGTGGCGGGACAGCAAAAGAGGCAGAGCAAGAAAAACAAAAAAGCGCACGGCCAACGGCCAACGGCTAACTGCCAACTGCAAACTGCCAACGGCCGCGCTCGGCCAGTATTGTTCCGCGCTGCCACCTTCCAGCCCAGGGTGGCGGGACAGCAAAAGAGGCAGAGAAAGAAAAACAAAAAAGCCCATGGCCAACGGCCAACTGCCATCTGCCAATGGCCGCGCTCGGCCCGGTATTGTTCCCCGCTGCCGCCTTCCATCCCAGGGGGGCGGGACAGCAAAAGAGGCAGAGCAAGAAAAACAAAAAAGCCCACTGTCAACGGCCAACTGCCAAATGCCAACTGCCAACTGCTGACTGCCAAGGGCCGAGCTGGCCCGGTATTGTTCCCCGCTGCAGCCTTCCAGCCCAGGGGGGCGGGACAGCAAAAGAGGCAGAGAAAGAAAGACAAAAAAGCCGACGGCCAACTGCCGCACCCCCGCACCCCGCATTGTCTACTGGCAGAGGTCTCCCATCCAGGTCCCGACCGGGCCTGACCCTGCTTAGCTTCCCAGATCAGACGAGATCTGGCACCTTCAGGACAGTGCGGCCTCAGACACTGGGGGGCGCTCCGGGAAGCCCCAAGAGGCCGAGCCGATAAGGGCCCCTCCCTGCCCAGGGCGGTCGCTCCCGCGGCCTCTGGCTTCCTAGACCCCACTGTACCGATACGAGCGGGGGGCGCGGGGGGGAGGCCAGGGGGAGACTGGCTGGTCTGGCGCGCGGTCGGCCACACCTCCTCTCCCATGGCGGAAACACGGAAGCGCCGACCCACAGTCCCACACCCCAGCGAGCAGACCCGCGGGCTGGCGCGCGCTGGGACGGACTTCCAGGGGCGGAGAGTGCGCGCGAGGGGGCCCTGCCCCGCCCCGCGGGAGGGCACGGTGGGGAGGGGCTTGGGGCGGGGCCGGGACGTGGAAGCGGGGACGCGGGGCCGGTCCTTCGCTCGGAGGTCGCGAAGACGTGCGGCCCCCCTGTCTTGGGAGGACCGCTCTGCCCCGATTCCCGTCGGGGCACGAGTGTGGCAGCGGCACCCGCGGGGCCCCAGAACCGGCCGGCCCGTCGCGGGGCCGGCGGCCGGTGGGGCGTTCGGGTGCGGATGCGTGCACTCCCTGCCTGCCCCAGTTTCCTCTGGCGTGTCCTCCCCGCCCCGGGTACTAAGTTTTCCCTCCACGTCGGCACCTCGTTCCCGGAGGCGCTATGTAGATCTTCTGTGACTTCGAATGGGAATCCTTTTGAAAACTCGCATTCCTTATTGTGTCTCTGGTAGGAAATAAGAAGGGTTCAAACTATCGATGGAATGCGGACCTCAGATGGAGCTATGTTGCTGAACTCGCTTCCGGTTTCTGCCGGTCTCTGTGCACACGGGCCAACAGTCTATTCTGAGAACCGTAGCATGTGAGGCAAACGAAAGAGTTGATTTTCCTTTCCCACATACTCTTGGTTTTTGACCTCGTTTGAGGAGATTTTCAGAGCGTCTCTTGTAGTATCGAAGGGAAGGATTTCTTATCAACACCCTCGTCTTGCTCGTGACTTTCCAAGGAATGTTTCTACTTCTTAATCCTTGAGAACATTTTCTAAAGATTCAGACTTTTGAAAACTGTCTCTAGATGTCTTCTCATCTGGATTCTTCCATTATGTTCCCGTGAACGAATAGCCAACCGTTTAGATTCTCTTCTTCTGCATATATGGAGAGGATCCAATTTTTCCTTTCCTAGGGTAACGTGGTCATGTACTTGGACAACTTTAGAATGTGCCCTGAATTCAGAGCCGGTCGGTCGGCAGTTGCGGAGGCAGGCGTGTGAGGGGCGACAGCCTCGGGGACTGAGCCTCCACATCTCCAATCGGACCCTCTCTCCGGGGGCCCCGGGGCAGGGTCCGGGCCGGCCGGGGCCGGGAGTCGGGGCGGGGGCGGAGAGGGCAGAGGGGGCCGCCCCTGGACGGCCGAGGCGGGCGGAGGAGCCCCTCCCGCCTTCCAGCCCAGGGGGGCAGGACAGCAAAAGAGGCAGAGAAAGAAAAACAAAAAAGCCAACTGCCAACTGCCAACTGCCACGCCCGGCATTGTTCCCCGCCAGCGGTCTCCCGGCAGCAGTCTCCCGGCAGCAGTCTCCCAGCAGCGGTCTCCCATCCGGGTCCCGACCCTGCTTAGCTTCCCAGATCAGAGGAGATCCGGCGCCTTCAGGGCGGTGCGGCCTCAGACACTGGGGGGTGCTCTGGGAAGCCCCAAGAGGCCGAGCCAATAAGGGCCCCTCCTCGCCCAGGGCGGTCCCTCCCGCCGCCTCTGCGCTTCGCTATACACCCCTGTCCCGATTGGGGGGGGCTCGGAGGGAGGAGGGCAGGGGAAGACTGACGGGTCTGGCGCGTGGTCGCCCACACCTCCTGTCCCCTGGCAGAAACACGGAAGCGCCGCACCACCGTCCCACACCCCACCCAGCAGACCGGCGGGCTCGAGCGCGCTGGGACGGACTTCCAGGCGCGGGGACGGGGGGGGGGGGGGGCCAGAGGCGGAGAGTGCCCGCGAGGGGGCCCTCCCCCGCCCCGCGCGAGGGCACGGTGGGGAGGGGCTTCGGGGGTTGGGCCGGGATGAGGAAGCGAGGCCGCGGGGCCGGTCCTTCGCCCGGAGGTCCCGAAGACGTGAGGCCCCCCTGTCTGGGGAGGACCCCTCTGCCCCGATTCCCGTCGGGGCACGAGTGTGGCAGCGACACCCGCGGGGCCCCAGAGCCGGCCGGCCCGTCGCTGCGTCGGGCGGCCGGTGGGGCGTTCGGGTGCGGGTGCCTGCGCTCCCTGCCTTCCCCGGTTTCCTCTGGCGTGTCCTCCCCACCCCGGGTACTAATGTTCCCTCCACGTCGGCACCCCTTTCCCCGAGGCGCTATATGGATCTTCTGTGACTTCGAAGGTGAATCCTTTTGAAAACTCGCATTCCTTATTGTGTATCTGGTAGGAAATAAGAAGGATTCAAACTATCGATGGAATGCGGACTTCAGATGGAGCTAACTTGCTGAACTCGCTTCGGGTTTCTGCCGGTCTCCCGTGCACAGGGGCCAACGGTCTATTCTGAGAACCGTAGGAGGTGACTCAAACGAAAGAGGTGATTTTCCATTCCAGCATACTCTTGGTTTTTGACCTCGTTTGAGGAGATTTTCAGAGTGTCTCTTGCAGTATCCAAGAGAAGGATTTCCTGTCAACAGCCTGGTCTAGCTGGTGACTTTCCAAGGAATGTTTCTACTTCTTAATCCTTCAGAATTTTTTCAAAGATTTAGATTTTGAAAAGTGTTTCTAGATGTCTTCTCACCTGGATTCTTCAATTCTGTTCCCGTGAACGAAGAGCCAACTGTTTAGATTCTCTTCCTCTGCATATATGGATAGGATCCAATTTTTCCTTTCCTAGGGTAACCTGGTCATGTACTTGGACAACTTTAGAATGTGTCCTGAATTCAGAGCCGATCGGTCAGCAGTTGCGGAGGCAGGCGTGTGAGGGGCGACAGCCTCGGGGACTGAGCCTCCACATCTTCAATCGGACCCTCTCTCCGGGGGCCACGGGGCAGGGTCCGGGCAGGCCGGGGGGCGGCAGCCGGGGCGGGGGCTGAGAAGGCGGAGGGGGCCCACCCGCCTTCCAGCCCAGGGGGGCAGGACAGCAAAAGAGGCAGACAAAGAAAAACAAAAAGCCCAAGCCAACGGCCAACGGCTAACTGCCAACTGCCAACTGCCAACTGCCAAGGGCCGCGCTCGGCCCGGTATTGTTCCCCGCTGCCGCCTTCCAGCCCAGGGGGGCGGGACAGCAAAAGAGGCAGAGAAGGAAAAACAGAAAAGCCACAGGCCAACGGCCAACGGCTAACTGCCAACTGCAAACTGCCAACGGCCGCGCTCGGCCAGTATTGTTCCGCGCTGCCACCTTCCAGCCCAGGGTGGCGGGACAGCAAAAGAGGCAGAGCAAGAAAAACAAAAAAGCGCACGGCCAACGGCCAACGGCTAACTGCCAACTGCAAACTGCCAACGGCCGCGCTCGGCCAGTATTGTTCCGCGCTGCCACCTTCCAGCCCAGGGTGGCGGGACAGCAAAAGAGGCAGAGAAAGAAAAACAAAAAAGCCCATGGCCAACGGCCAACTGCCATCTGCCAATGGCCGCGCTCGGCCCGGTATTGTTCCCCGCTGCCGCCTTCCATCCCAGGGGGGCGGGACAGCAAAAGAGGCAGAGCAAGAAAAACAAAAAAGCCCACTGTCAACGGCCAACTGCCAAATGCCAACTGCCAACTGCTGACTGCCAAGGGCCGAGCTGGCCAGGTATTGTTCCCCGCTGCAGCCTTCCAGCCCAGGGGGGCGGGACAGCAAAAGAGGCAGAGAAAGAAAGACAAAAAAGCCGACGGCCAACTGCCGCACCCCCGCACCCCGCATTGTCTACTGGCAGAGGTCTCCCATCCAGGTCCCGACCGGGCCTGACCCTGCTTAGCTTCCCAGATCAGACGAGATCTGGCACCTTCAGGACAGTGCGGCCTCAGACACTGGGGGGCGCTCCGGGAAGCCCCAAGAGGCCGAGCCGATAAGGGCCCCTCCCTGCCCAGGGCGGTCGCTCCCGCGGCCTCTGGCTTCCTAGACCCCACTGTACCGATACGAGCGGGGGGCGCGGGGGGGGAGGCCAGGGGGAGACTGGCTGGTCTGGCGCGCGGTCGGCCACACCTCCTCTCCCATGGCGGAAACACGGAAGCGCCGACCCACAGTCCCACACCCCAGCGAGCAGACCCACGGGCTGGCGCGCCCTGGGACGGACTTCCAGGGGCGGGGACGGGGCGCCAGAGGCGGAGAGTGCTCGGGAGGGGACCCTCCACCGCCCCGCGGGAGGGCACGGTGGGGAGGGCCTTGGGGCGGGGCCGGGACGTGGAAGCGGGGACGCGGGGCAGGTCCTTCGCTCGGAGGTCGCGAAGACGTGCGGACCCCCTGTCTTGGGAGGACCGCTCTGCCCCGATTCCCGTCGGGGCACGAGTGTGGCAGTGGCACACGCGGGGCCCCAGAACCGGCCGGCCCGTCGCTGGGCCGGCGGCCGGTGGGGCGTGCGGGTGCGGATGCGTGCACTCCCTGCCTGCCCCAGTTTCCTCTGCCGTGTCCTCCCCGCCCCGGGTACTCAGTTTTCCCTCCACGTCGGCACCTCGTTCCCGGAGGCGCTATGTAGATCTTCTGTGACTTCGAATGTGAATCCTTTTGACAAATCGCATTCCTTATTGTGTATCTGGTAGGAAATAAGAAGGATTCAAACTATCGATGGAATGCGGACTTCAGATGGAGCTATGTTGCTGAACTCGCTTTGGGTTTCTGCCGGTCTCCGTGCACACGGGCCAACAGTCTATTCTGAGAACCGTAGCATGTGACGCAAACGAAAGAGTTGATTTTCCTTTCCCACATACTCTTGGTTTTTGACCTCGTTTGAGGAGATTTTCAGAGCGTCTCCTGTAGTATCGAAGAGAAGGATTTCCTATCAACACCCTCGTCTTGCTCGTGACTTTCCAAGGAATGTTTCTACTTCTTAATCCTTGAGAATATTTTCTAAAGATTCAGACTTCTGAAAAGTGTCTCTAGCTGTCTTCTCATCTGGATTCTTCCTTTATGTTCCCGTGAACGAATAGCCAACCGTTTAGATTCTCTTCTTCTGCATATATGGAGAGGATCCAATATTTCCTTTCCTAGGGTAACGTGGTCATGTACTTGGACAACTTTAGAATGTGTCCTGAATTCAGAGCCGGTCGGTCAGCAGTTGCGGAGGCAGGCGTGTGAGGGGCGACAGGCTCGGGGACTGAGCCTCCACATCTCCAATCGGACCCTCTCTCCGGGGGGCCCCGGGGCAGGGTCCGGGCTGGCCGGGGGCGGGAGCCGGGGCGGGGGAGGAGAGGGCAGAGGGGGCCTCCCCTTCCCGGCCGAGGCGAGCGGAGGAGCCCGTCCCGCCTTCCAGCCCAGGGGGGCGGGACAGCAAAAGAGGCAGAGAAGGAAAAACAGAAAAGCCACAGGCCAACGGCCAACGGCCAACTGCCCACTGCCAACTGCCAACGGCCGCGCTCGGCCCAGTATTGTTCCCTGCTGCCGCCTTCCACCCCAAGGGGGCGGGACAGCAAAAGAGGCAGAGAAAGAAAAACAAAAAAGCCCACGGCCAACGGCCAACGGCTAACTGCCAACTGCCAACTGCCAACTGCCAACGGCCAAGCTCCGCCCAATATTGTTCCCCGCTGCCGCCTTCCAGCCCAGGGGGACGGGACAGCAAAAGAGGCAGAGAAAGAAAAACAAAAAAGCCCATGGCCAACGGCCAACTGCCAAATGCCAACTGCCAACTGCCAACTGCCAACGGCCGCGCTCGGCCCGGTATTGTTCCCCGCTGCCGCCTTCCAGCCCATGGGGGCGGGACAGCAAAAGAGGCAGAGCAAGAAAAACAAAAAAGCCCACGGCCAACGGCCCACTGCCAACTGCCAACTGCCAACTGCCAACGGCCGCGCTCGGCCCAGTATTGTTCCCCGCTGCCGCCTTCCAGCCCAGGGGGGGCGGGACAGCAAAAGAGGCAGAGGAAGAAAAACAAAAAAGCCCACGGCCATCGGCCGTGCTCTGCCCGGTGTTGTTCTCCGGCAGCGGTCTCCCATCCGGGTCCCGACCGGACCCGACCCTGCTTAGCTTCCCAGATCAGACGAGATCGGGCGCCTTCAGGGCGGTGCGGCCTCAGACACTGGGGGGCGCTCCGCAACGCCCCAAGAGGCCGAGTCGAAAACGGCCCGTCCCAGCTCAGGGCGGTTCCTCCTGCTGCCCCTGGGCTTCGCTAGACAGCCCTCTGCAGATCGGGGCGGGGGGCGCGGGGGGGGCGAGGGCAGGGGGAGACTGACGGGTCTGGCGCAGGGTCGCGCACACCCCCTCTCCCCCGGCGCAAACACGGAAGTGCCGCACCACAGTCCCACACCCCAGCGAGCAGACCCGCGGGCTGGCGCGCGCTGGGACGGACTTCCAGGGGCGGAGAGTGCGCGCGAGGGGGCCCTGCCCCGCCCCGCGGGAGGGCACGGTGGGGAGGGGCTTGGGGCGGGGCCGGGACGTGGAAGCGGGGACGCGGGGCCGGTCCTTCGCTCGGAGGTCGCGAAGACGTGCGGCCCCCCTGTCTTGGGAGGACCGCTCTGCCCCGATTCCCGTCGGGGCACGAGTGTGGCAGCGGCACCCGCGGGGCCCCAGAACCGGCCGGCCCGTCGCGGGGCCGGCGGCCGGTGGGGCGTTCGGGTGCGGATGCGTGCACTCCCTGCCTGCCCCAGTTTCCTCTGGCGTGTCCTCCCCGCCCCGGGTACTAAGTTTTCCCTCCACGTCGGCACCTCGTTCCCGGAGGCGCTATGTAGATCTTCTGTGACTTCGAATGGGAATCCTTTTGAAAACTCGCATTCCTTATTGTGTCTCTGGTAGGAAATAAGAAGGGTTCAAACTATCGATGGAATGCGGACCTCAGATGGAGCTATGTTGCTGAACTCGCTTCCGGTTTCTGCCGGTCTCTGTGCACACGGGCCAACAGTCTATTCTGAGAACCGTAGCATGTGAGGCAAACGAAAGAGTTGATTTTCCTTTCCCACATACTCTTGGTTTTTGACCTCGTTTGAGGAGATTTTCAGAGCGTCTCTTGTAGTATCGAAGGGAAGGATTTCTTATCAACACCCTCGTCTTGCTCGTGACTTTCCAAGGAATGTTTCTACTTCTTAATCCTTGAGAACATTTTCTAAAGATTCAGACTTTTGAAAACTGTCTCTAGATGTCTTCTCATCTGGATTCTTCCATTATGTTCCCGTGAACGAATAGCCAACCGTTTAGATTCTCTTCTTCTGCATATATGGAGAGGATCCAATTTTTCTTTCCTAGGGTAACGTGGTCATGTACTTGGACAACTTTAGAATGTGCCCTGAATTCAGAGCCGGTCGGTCGGCAGTTGCGGAGGCAGGCGTGTGAGGGGCGACAGCCTCGGGGACTGAGCCTCCACATCTCCAATCGGACCCTCTCTCCGGGGGCCCCGGGGCAGGGTCCGGGCCGGCCGGGGCCGGGAGTCGGGGCGGGGGCGGAGAGGGCAGAGGGGGCCGCCCCTGGACGGCCGAGGCGGGCGGAGGAGCCCCTCCCGCCTTCCAGCCCAGGGGGGCAGGACAGCAAAAGAGGCAGAGAAAGAAAAACAAAAAAGCCAACTGCCAACTGCCAACTGCCACGCCCGGCATTGTTCCCCGCCAGCGGTCTCCCGGCAGCAGTCTCCCGGCAGCAGTCTCCCAGCAGCGGTCTCCCATCCGGGTCCCGACCCTGCTTAGCTTCCCAGATCAGAGGAGATCCGGCGCCTTCAGGGCGGTGCGGCCTCAGACACTGGGGGGTGCTCTGGGAAGCCCCAAGAGGCCGAGCCAATAAGGGCCCCTCCTCGCCCAGGGCGGTCCCTCCCGCCGCCTCTGCGCTTCGCTATACACCCCTGTCCCGATTGGGGGGGGCTCGGAGGGAGGAGGGCAGGGGAAGACTGACGGGTCTGGCGCGTGGTCGCCCACACCTCCTGTCCCCTGGCAGAAACACGGAAGCGCCGCACCACCGTCCCACACCCCACCCAGCAGACCGGCGGGCTCGAGCGCGCTGGGACGGACTTCCAGGCGCGGGGACGGGGGGGGGGGGGGGGCCAGAGGCGGAGAGTGCCCGCGAGGGGGCCCTCCCCCGCCCCGCGCGAGGGCACGGTGGGGAGGGGCTTCGGGGTTGGGCCGGGATGAGGAAGCGAGGCCGCGGGGCCGGTCCTTCGCCCGGAGGTCCCGAAGACGTGAGGCCCCCCTGTCTGGGGAGGACCCCTCTGCCCCGATTCCCGTCGGGGCACGAGTGTGGCAGCGACACCCGCGGGGCCCCAGAGCCGGCCGGCCCGTCGCTGCGTCGGGCGGCCGGTGGGGCGTTCGGGTGCGGGTGCCTGCGCTCCCTGCCTTCCCCGGTTTCCTCTGGCGTGTCCTCCCCACCCCGGGTACTAATGTTCCCTCCACGTCGGCACCCCTTTCCCCGAGGCGCTATATGGATCTTCTGTGACTTCGAAGGTGAATCCTTTTGAAAACTCGCATTCCTTATTGTGTATCTGGTAGGAAATAAGAAGGATTCAAACTATCGATGGAATGCGGACTTCAGATGGAGCTAACTTGCTGAACTCGCTTCGGGTTTCTGCCGGTCTCCCGTGCACAGGGGCCAACGGTCTATTCTGAGAACCGTAGGAGGTGACTCAAACGAAAGAGGTGATTTTCCATTCCAGCATACTCTTGGTTTTTGACCTCGTTTGAGGAGATTTTCAGAGTGTCTCTTGCAGTATCCAAGAGAAGGATTTCCTGTCAACAGCCTGGTCTAGCTGGTGACTTTCCAAGGAATGTTTCTACTTCTTAATCCTTCAGAATTTTTTCAAAGATTTAGATTTTGAAAAGTGTTTCTAGATGTCTTCTCACCTGGATTCTTCAATTCTGTTCCCGTGAACGAAGAGCCAACTGTTTAGATTCTCTTCCTCTGCATATATGGATAGGATCCAATTTTTCCTTTCCTAGGGTAACCTGGTCATGTACTTGGACAACTTTAGAATGTGTCCTGAATTCAGAGCCGATCGGTCAGCAGTTGCGGAGGCAGGCGTGTGAGGGGCGACAGCCTCGGGGACTGAGCCTCCACATCTTCAATCGGACCCTCTCTCCGGGGGCCACGGGGCAGGGTCCGGGCAGGCCGGGGGCGGCAGCCGGGGCGGGGGCTGAGAAGGCGGAGGGGGCCCACCCGCCTTCCAGCCCAGGGGGGCAGGACAGCAAAAGAGGCAGACAAAGAAAAACAAAAAGCCCAAGCCAACGGCCAACGGCTAACTGCCAACTGCCAACTGCCAACTGCCAAGGGCCGCGCTCGGCCCGGTATTGTTCCCCGCTGCCGCCTTCCAGCCCAGGGGGGCGGGACAGCAAAAGAGGCAGAGAAGGAAAAACAGAAAAGCCACAGGCCAACGGCCAACGGCTAACTGCCAACTGCAAACTGCCAACGGCCGCGCTCGGCCAGTATTGTTCCGCGCTGCCACCTTCCAGCCCAGGGTGGCGGGACAGCAAAAGAGGCAGAGCAAGAAAAACAAAAAAGCGCACGGCCAACGGCCAACGGCTAACTGCCAACTGCAAACTGCCAACGGCCGCGCTCGGCCAGTATTGTTCCGCGCTGCCACCTTCCAGCCCAGGGTGGCGGGACAGCAAAAGAGGCAGAGAAAGAAAAACAAAAAAGCCCATGGCCAACGGCCAACTGCCATCTGCCAATGGCCGCGCTCGGCCCGGTATTGTTCCCCGCTGCCGCCTTCCATCCCAGGGGGGCGGGACAGCAAAAGAGGCAGAGCAAGAAAAACAAAAAAGCCCACTGTCAACGGCCAACTGCCAAATGCCAACTGCCAACTGCTGACTGCCAAGGGCCGAGCTGGCCCGGTATTGTTCCCCGCTGCAGCCTTCCAGCCCAGGGGGGCGGGACAGCAAAAGAGGCAGAGAAAGAAAGACAAAAAAGCCGACGGCCAACTGCCGCACCCCCGCACCCCGCATTGTCTACTGGCAGAGGTCTCCCATCCAGGTCCCGACCGGGCCTGACCCTGCTTAGCTTCCCAGATCAGACGAGATCTGGCACCTTCAGGACAGTGCGGCCTCAGACACTGGGGGGCGCTCCGGGAAGCCCCAAGAGGCCGAGCCGATAAGGGCCCCTCCCTGCCCAGGGCGGTCGCTCCCGCGGCCTCTGGCTTCCTAGACCCCACTGTACCGATACGAGCGGGGGGCGCGGGGGGGAGGCCAGGGGGAGACTGGCTGGTCTGGCGCGCGGTCGGCCACACCTCCTCTCCCATGGCGGAAACACGGAAGCGCCGACCCACAGTCCCACACCCCAGCGAGCAGACCCACGGGCTGGCGCGCCCTGGGACGGACTTCCAGGGGCGGGGACGGGGCGCCAGAGGCGGAGAGTGCTCGGGAGGGGACCCTCCACCGCCCCGCGGGAGGGCACGGTGGGGAGGGCCTTGGGGCGGGGCCGGGACGTGGAAGCGGGGACGCGGGGCAGGTCCTTCGCTCGGAGGTCGCGAAGACGTGCGGACCCCCTGTCTTGGGAGGACCGCTCTGCCCCGATTCCCGTCGGGGCACGAGTGTGGCAGTGGCACACGCGGGGCCCCAGAACCGGCCGGCCCGTCGCTGGGCCGGCGGCCGGTGGGGCGTGCGGGTGCGGATGCGTGCACTCCCTGCCTGCCCCAGTTTCCTCTGCCGTGTCCTCCCCGCCCCGGGTACTCAGTTTTCCCTCCACGTCGGCACCTCGTTCCCGGAGGCGCTATGTAGATCTTCTGTGACTTCGAATGTGAATCCTTTTGACAAATCGCATTCCTTATTGTGTATCTGGTAGGAAATAAGAAGGATTCAAACTATCGATGGAATGCGGACTTCAGATGGAGCTATGTTGCTGAACTCGCTTTGGGTTTCTGCCGGTCTCCGTGCACACGGGCCAACAGTCTATTCTGAGAACCGTAGCATGTGACGCAAACGAAAGAGTTGATTTTCCTTTCCCACATACTCTTGGTTTTTGACCTCGTTTGAGGAGATTTTCAGAGCGTCTCCTGTAGTATCGAAGAGAAGGATTTCCTATCAACACCCTCGTCTTGCTCGTGACTTTCCAAGGAATGTTTCTACTTCTTAATCCTTGAGAATATTTTCTAAAGATTCAGACTTCTGAAAAGTGTCTCTAGCTGTCTTCTCATCTGGATTCTTCCTTTATGTTCCCGTGAACGAATAGCCAACCGTTTAGATTCTCTTCTTCTGCATATATGGAGAGGATCCAATATTTCCTTTCCTAGGGTAACGTGGTCATGTACTTGGACAACTTTAGAATGTGTCCTGAATTCAGAGCCGGTCGGTCAGCAGTTGCGGAGGCAGGCGTGTGAGGGGCGACAGGCTCGGGGACTGAGCCTCCACATCTCCAATCGGACCCTCTCTCCGGGGGCCCCGGGGCAGGGTCCGGGCTGGCCGGGGGCGGGAGCCGGGGCGGGGGAGGAGAGGGCAGAGGGGGCCTCCCCTTCCCGGCCGAGGCGAGCGGAGGAGCCCGTCCCGCCTTCCAGCCCAGGGGGGCGGGACAGCAAAAGAGGCAGAGAAGGAAAAACAGAAAAGCCACAGGCCAACGGCCAACGGCCAACTGCCCACTGCCAACTGCCAACGGCCGCGCTCGGCCCAGTATTGTTCCCTGCTGCCGCCTTCCACCCCAAGGGGGCGGGACAGCAAAAGAGGCAGAGAAAGAAAAACAAAAAAGCCCACGGCCAACGGCCAACGGCTAACTGCCAACTGCCAACTGCCAACTGCCAACGGCCAAGCTCCGCCCAATATTGTTCCCCGCTGCCGCCTTCCAGCCCAGGGGGACGGGACAGCAAAAGAGGCAGAGAAAGAAAAACAAAAAAGCCCATGGCCAACGGCCAACTGCCAAATGCCAACTGCCAACTGCCAACTGCCAACGGCCGCGCTCGGCCCGGTATTGTTCCCCGCTGCCGCCTTCCAGCCCATGGGGGCGGGACAGCAAAAGAGGCAGAGCAAGAAAAACAAAAAAGCCCACGGCCAACGGCCCACTGCCAACTGCCAACTGCCAACTGCCAACGGCCGCGCTCGGCCCAGTATTGTTCCCCGCTGCCGCCTTCCAGCCCAGGGGGGCGGGACAGCAAAAGAGGCAGAGGAAGAAAAACAAAAAAGCCCACGGCCATCGGCCGTGCTCTGCCCGGTGTTGTTCTCCGGCAGCGGTCTCCCATCTGGGTCCCGACCGGACCCGACCCTGCTTAGCTTCCCAGATCAGACGAGATCGGGCGCCTTCAGGGCGGTGCGGCCTCAGACACTGGGGGGCGCTCCGCAACGCCCCAAGAGGCCGAGTCGAAAACGGCCCGTCCCAGCTCAGGGCGGTCCCTCCTGCTGCCCCTGGGCTTCGCTAGACAGCCCTCTGCAGATCGGGGCGGGGGGCGCGGGGGGGCGAGGGCAGGGGGAGACTGACGGGTCTGGCGCAGGGTCGCGCACACCCCCTCTCCCCCGGCGCAAACACGGAAGTGCCGCACCACAGTCCCACACCCCAGCGAGCAGACCCGCGGGCTGGCGCGCGCTGGGACGGACTTCCAGGGGCGGAGAGTGCGCGCGAGGGGGCCCTGCCCCGCCCCGCGGGAGGGCACGGTGGGGAGGGGCTTGGGGCGGGGCCGGGACGTGGAAGCGGGGACGCGGGGCCGGTCCTTCGCTCGGAGGTCGCGAAGACGTGCGGCCCCCCTGTCTTGGGAGGACCGCTCTGCCCCGATTCCCGTCGGGGCACGAGTGTGGCAGCGGCACCCGCGGGGCCCCAGAACCGGCCGGCCCGTCGCGGGGCCGGCGGCCGGTGGGGCGTTCGGGTGCGGATGCGTGCACTCCCTGCCTGCCCCAGTTTCCTCTGGCGTGTCCTCCCCGCCCCGGGTACTAAGTTTTCCCTCCACGTCGGCACCTCGTTCCCGGAGGCGCTATGTAGATCTTCTGTGACTTCGAATGGGAATCCTTTTGAAAACTCGCATTCCTTATTGTGTCTCTGGTAGGAAATAAGAAGGGTTCAAACTATCGATGGAATGCGGACCTCAGATGGAGCTATGTTGCTGAACTCGCTTCCGGTTTCTGCCGGTCTCTGTGCACACGGGCCAACAGTCTATTCTGAGAACCGTAGCATGTGAGGCAAACGAAAGAGTTGATTTTCCTTTCCCACATACTCTTGGTTTTTGACCTCGTTTGAGGAGATTTTCAGAGCGTCTCTTGTAGTATCGAAGGGAAGGATTTCTTATCAACACCCTCGTCTTGCTCGTGACTTTCCAAGGAATGTTTCTACTTCTTAATCCTTGAGAACATTTTCTAAAGATTCAGACTTTTGAAAACTGTCTCTAGATGTCTTCTCATCTGGATTCTTCCATTATGTTCCCGTGAACGAATAGCCAACCGTTTAGATTCTCTTCTTCTGCATATATGGAGAGGATCCAATTTTTCCTTTCCTAGGGTAACGTGGTCATGTACTTGGACAACTTTAGAATGTGCCCTGAATTCAGAGCCGGTCGGTCGGCAGTTGCGGAGGCAGGCGTGTGAGGGGCGACAGCCTCGGGGACTGAGCCTCCACATCTCCAATCGGACCCTCTCTCCGGGGGCCCCGGGGCAGGGTCCGGGCCGGCCGGGGCCGGGAGTCGGGGCGGGGGCGGAGAGGGCAGAGGGGGCCGCCCCTGGACGGCCGAGGCGGGCGGAGGAGCCCCTCCCGCCTTCCAGCCCAGGGGGGCAGGACAGCAAAAGAGGCAGAGAAAGAAAAACAAAAAAGCCAACTGCCAACTGCCAACTGCCACGCCCGGCATTGTTCCCCGCCAGCGGTCTCCCGGCAGCAGTCTCCCGGCAGCAGTCTCCCAGCAGCGGTCTCCCATCCGGGTCCCGACCCTGCTTAGCTTCCCAGATCAGAGGAGATCCGGCGCCTTCAGGGCGGTGCGGCCTCAGACACTGGGGGGTGCTCTGGGAAGCCCCAAGAGGCCGAGCCAATAAGGGCCCCTCCTCGCCCAGGGCGGTCCCTCCCGCCGCCTCTGCGCTTCGCTATACACCCCTGTCCCGATTGGGGGGGGCTCGGAGGGAGGAGGGCAGGGGAAGACTGACGGGTCTGGCGCGTGGTCGCCCACACCTCCTGTCCCCTGGCAGAAACACGGAAGCGCCGCACCACCGTCCCACACCCCACCCAGCAGACCGGCGGGCTCGAGCGCGCTGGGACGGACTTCCAGGCGCGGGGACGGGGGGGGGGGGGGGGCCAGAGGCGGAGAGTGCCCGCGAGGGGGCCCTCCCCCGCCCCGCGCGAGGGCACGGTGGGGAGGGGCTTCGGGGGTTGGGCCGGGATGAGGAAGCGAGGCCGCGGGGCCGGTCCTTCGCCCGGAGGTCCCGAAGACGTGAGGCCCCCCTGTCTGGGGAGGACCCCTCTGCCCCGATTCCCGTCGGGGCACGAGTGTGGCAGCGACACCCGCGGGGCCCCAGAGCCGGCCGGCCCGTCGCTGCGTCGGGCGGCCGGTGGGGCGTTCGGGTGCGGGTGCCTGCGCTCCCTGCCTTCCCCGGTTTCCTCTGGCGTGTCCTCCCCACCCCGGGTACTAATGTTCCCTCCACGTCGGCACCCCTTTCCCCGAGGCGCTATATGGATCTTCTGTGACTTCGAAGGTGAATCCTTTTGAAAACTCGCATTCCTTATTGTGTATCTGGTAGGAAATAAGAAGGATTCAAACTATCGATGGAATGCGGACTTCAGATGGAGCTAACTTGCTGAACTCGCTTCGGGTTTCTGCCGGTCTCCCGTGCACAGGGGCCAACGGTCTATTCTGAGAACCGTAGGAGGTGACTCAAACGAAAGAGGTGATTTTCCATTCCAGCATACTCTTGGTTTTTGACCTCGTTTGAGGAGATTTTCAGAGTGTCTCTTGCAGTATCCAAGAGAAGGATTTCCTGTCAACAGCCTGGTCTAGCTGGTGACTTTCCAAGGAATGTTTCTACTTCTTAATCCTTCAGAATTTTTTCAAAGATTTAGATTTTGAAAAGTGTTTCTAGATGTCTTCTCACCTGGATTCTTCAATTCTGTTCCCGTGAACGAAGAGCCAACTGTTTAGATTCTCTTCCTCTGCATATATGGATAGGATCCAATTTTTCCTTTCCTAGGGTAACCTGGTCATGTACTTGGACAACTTTAGAATGTGTCCTGAATTCAGAGCCGATCGGTCAGCAGTTGCGGAGGCAGGCGTGTGAGGGGCGACAGCCTCGGGGACTGAGCCTCCACATCTTCAATCGGACCCTCTCTCCGGGGGCCACGGGGCAGGGTCCGGGCAGGCCGGGGGCGGCAGCCGGGGCGGGGGCTGAGAAGGCGGAGGGGGCCCACCCGCCTTCCAGCCCAGGGGGGCAGGACAGCAAAAGAGGCAGACAAAGAAAAACAAAAAGCCCAAGCCAACGGCCAACGGCTAACTGCCAACTGCCAACTGCCAACTGCCAAGGGCCGCGCTCGGCCCGGTATTGTTCCCCGCTGCCGCCTTCCAGCCCAGGGGGGCGGGACAGCAAAAGAGGCAGAGAAGGAAAAACAGAAAAGCCACAGGCCAACGGCCAACGGCTAACTGCCAACTGCAAACTGCCAACGGCCGCGCTCGGCCAGTATTGTTCCGCGCTGCCACCTTCCAGCCCAGGGTGGCGGGACAGCAAAAGAGGCAGAGCAAGAAAAACAAAAAAGCGCACGGCCAACGGCCAACGGCTAACTGCCAACTGCAAACTGCCAACGGCCGCGCTCGGCCAGTATTGTTCCGCGCTGCCACCTTCCAGCCCAGGGTGGCGGGACAGCAAAAGAGGCAGAGAAAGAAAAACAAAAAAGCCCATGGCCAACGGCCAACTGCCATCTGCCAATGGCCGCGCTCGGCCCGGTATTGTTCCCCGCTGCCGCCTTCCATCCCAGGGGGGCGGGACAGCAAAAGAGGCAGAGCAAGAAAAACAAAAAAGCCCACTGTCAACGGCCAACTGCCAAATGCCAACTGCCAACTGCTGACTGCCAAGGGCCGAGCTGGCCCGGTATTGTTCCCCGCTGCAGCCTTCCAGCCCAGGGGGGCGGGACAGCAAAAGAGGCAGAGAAAGAAAGACAAAAAAGCCGACGGCCAACTGCCGCACCCCCGCACCCCGCATTGTCTACTGGCAGAGGTCTCCCATCCAGGTCCCGACCGGGCCTGACCCTGCTTAGCTTCCCAGATCAGACGAGATCTGGCACCTTCAGGACAGTGCGGCCTCAGACACTGGGGGGCGCTCCGGGAAGCCCCAAGAGGCCGAGCCGATAAGGGCCCCTCCCTGCCCAGGGCGGTCGCTCCCGCGGCCTCTGGCTTCCTAGACCCCACTGTACCGATACGAGCGGGGGGCGCGGGGGGGAGGCCAGGGGGAGACTGGCTGGTCTGGCGCGCGGTCGGCCACACCTCCTCTCCCATGGCGGAAACACGGAAGCGCCGACCCACAGTCCCACACCCCAGCGAGCAGACCCACGGGCTGGCGCGCCCTGGGACGGACTTCCAGGGGCGGGGACGGGGCGCCAGAGGCGGAGAGTGCTCGGGAGGGGACCCTCCACCGCCCCGCGGGAGGGCACGGTGGGGAGGGCCTTGGGGCGGGGCCGGGACGTGGAAGCGGGGACGCGGGGCAGGTCCTTCGCTCGGAGGTCGCGAAGACGTGCGGACCCCCTGTCTTGGGAGGACCGCTCTGCCCCGATTCCCGTCGGGGCACGAGTGTGGCAGTGGCACACGCGGGGCCCCAGAACCGGCCGGCCCGTCGCTGGGCCGGCGGCCGGTGGGGCGTGCGGGTGCGGATGCGTGCACTCCCTGCCTGCCCCAGTTTCCTCTGCCGTGTCCTCCCCGCCCCGGGTACTCAGTTTTCCCTCCACGTCGGCACCTCGTTCCCGGAGGCGCTATGTAGATCTTCTGTGACTTCGAATGTGAATCCTTTTGACAAATCGCATTCCTTATTGTGTATCTGGTAGGAAATAAGAAGGATTCAAACTATCGATGGAATGCGGACTTCAGATGGAGCTATGTTGCTGAACTCGCTTTGGGTTTCTGCCGGTCTCCGTGCACACGGGCCAACAGTCTATTCTGAGAACCGTAGCATGTGACGCAAACGAAAGAGTTGATTTTCCTTTCCCACATACTCTTGGTTTTTGACCTCGTTTGAGGAGATTTTCAGAGCGTCTCCTGTAGTATCGAAGAGAAGGATTTCCTATCAACACCCTCGTCTTGCTCGTGACTTTCCAAGGAATGTTTCTACTTCTTAATCCTTGAGAATATTTTCTAAAGATTCAGACTTCTGAAAAGTGTCTCTAGCTGTCTTCTCATCTGGATTCTTCCTTTATGTTCCCGTGAACGAATAGCCAACCGTTTAGATTCTCTTCTTCTGCATATATGGAGAGGATCCAATATTTCCTTTCCTAGGGTAACGTGGTCATGTACTTGGACAACTTTAGAATGTGTCCTGAATTCAGAGCCGGTCGGTCAGCAGTTGCGGAGGCAGGCGTGTGAGGGGCGACAGGCTCGGGGACTGAGCCTCCACATCTCCAATCGGACCCTCTCTCCGGGGGCCCCGGGGCAGGGTCCGGGCTGGCCGGGGGCGGGAGCCGGGGCGGGGGAGGAGAGGGCAGAGGGGGCCTCCCCTTCCCGGCCGAGGCGAGCGGAGGAGCCCGTCCCGCCTTCCAGCCCAGGGGGGCGGGACAGCAAAAGAGGCAGAGAAGGAAAAACAGAAAAGCCACAGGCCAACGGCCAACGGCCAACTGCCCACTGCCAACTGCCAACGGCCGCGCTCGGCCCAGTATTGTTCCCTGCTGCCGCCTTCCACCCCAAGGGGGCGGGACAGCAAAAGAGGCAGAGAAAGAAAAACAAAAAAGCCCACGGCCAACGGCCAACGGCTAACTGCCAACTGCCAACTGCCAACTGCCAACGGCCAAGCTCCGCCCAATATTGTTCCCCGCTGCCGCCTTCCAGCCCAGGGGGACGGGACAGCAAAAGAGGCAGAGAAAGAAAAACAAAAAAGCCCATGGCCAACGGCCAACTGCCAAATGCCAACTGCCAACTGCCAACTGCCAACGGCCGCGCTCGGCCCGGTATTGTTCCCCGCTGCCGCCTTCCAGCCCATGGGGGCGGGACAGCAAAAGAGGCAGAGCAAGAAAAACAAAAAAGCCCACGGCCAACGGCCCACTGCCAACTGCCAACTGCCAACTGCCAACGGCCGCGCTCGGCCCAGTATTGTTCCCCGCTGCCGCCTTCCAGCCCAGGGGGGGCGGGACAGCAAAAGAGGCAGAGGAAGAAAAACAAAAAAGCCCACGGCCATCGGCCGTGCTCTGCCCGGTGTTGTTCTCCGGCAGCGGTCTCCCATCCGGGTCCCGACCGGACCCGACCCTGCTTAGCTTCCCAGATCAGACGAGATCGGGCGCCTTCAGGGCGGTGCGGCCTCAGACACTGGGGGGCGCTCCGCAACGCCCCAAGAGGCCGAGTCGAAAACGGCCCGTCCCAGCTCAGGGCGGTTCCTCCTGCTGCCCCTGGGCTTCGCTAGACAGCCCTCTGCAGATCGGGGCGGGGGGCGCGGGGGGGCGAGGGCAGGGGGAGACTGACGGGTCTGGCGCAGGGTCGCGCACACCCCCTCTCCCCCGGCGCAAACACGGAAGTGCCGCACCACAGTCCCACACCCCAGCGAGCAGACCCGCGGGCTGGCGCGCGCTGGGACGGACTTCCAGGGGCGGAGAGTGCGCGCGAGGGGGCCCTGCCCCGCCCCGCGGGAGGGCACGGTGGGGAGGGGCTTGGGGCGGGGCCGGGACGTGGAAGCGGGGGACGCGGGGCCGGTCCTTCGCTCGGAGGTCGCGAAGACGTGCGGCCCCCCTGTCTTGGGAGGACCGCTCTGCCCCGATTCCCGTCGGGGCACGAGTGTGGCAGCGGCACCCGCGGGGCCCCAGAACCGGCCGGCCCGTCGCGGGGCCGGCGGCCGGTGGGGCGTTCGGGTGCGGATGCGTGCACTCCCTGCCTGCCCCAGTTTCCTCTGGCGTGTCCTCCCCGCCCCGGGTACTAAGTTTTCCCTCCACGTCGGCACCTCGTTCCCGGAGGCGCTATGTAGATCTTCTGTGACTTCGAATGGGAATCCTTTTGAAAACTCGCATTCCTTATTGTGTCTCTGGTAGGAAATAAGAAGGGTTCAAACTATCGATGGAATGCGGACCTCAGATGGAGCTATGTTGCTGAACTCGCTTCCGGTTTCTGCCGGTCTCTGTGCACACGGGCCAACAGTCTATTCTGAGAACCGTAGCATGTGAGGCAAACGAAAGAGTTGATTTTCCTTTCCCACATACTCTTGGTTTTTGACCTCGTTTGAGGAGATTTTCAGAGCGTCTCTTGTAGTATCGAAGGGAAGGATTTCTTATCAACACCCTCGTCTTGCTCGTGACTTTCCAAGGAATGTTTCTACTTCTTAATCCTTGAGAACATTTTCTAAAGATTCAGACTTTTGAAAACTGTCTCTAGATGTCTTCTCATCTGGATTCTTCCATTATGTTCCCGTGAACGAATAGCCAACCGTTTAGATTCTCTTCTTCTGCATATATGGAGAGGATCCAATTTTTCCTTTCCTAGGGTAACGTGGTCATGTACTTGGACAACTTTAGAATGTGCCCTGAATTCAGAGCCGGTCGGTCGGCAGTTGCGGAGGCAGGCGTGTGAGGGGCGACAGCCTCGGGGACTGAGCCTCCACATCTCCAATCGGACCCTCTCTCCGGGGGCCCCGGGGGCAGGGTCCGGGCCGGCCGGGGCCGGGAGTCGGGGCGGGGGCGGAGAGGGCAGAGGGGGGCCGCCCCTGGACGGCCGAGGCGGGCGGAGGAGCCCCTCCCGCCTTCCAGCCCAGGGGGGCAGGACAGCAAAAGAGGCAGAGAAAGAAAAACAAAAAAGCCAACTGCCAACTGCCAACTGCCACGCCCGGCATTGTTCCCCGCCAGCGGTCTCCCGGCAGCAGTCTCCCGGCAGCAGTCTCCCAGCAGCGGTCTCCCATCCGGGTCCCGACCCTGCTTAGCTTCCCAGATCAGAGGAGATCCGGCGCCTTCAGGGCGGTGCGGCCTCAGACACTGGGGGGTGCTCTGGGAAGCCCCAAGAGGCCGAGCCAATAAGGGCCCCTCCTCGCCCAGGGCGGTCCCTCCCGCCGCCTCTGCGCTTCGCTATACACCCCTGTCCCGATTGGGGGGGGCTCGGAGGGAGGAGGGCAGGGGAAGACTGACGGGTCTGGCGCGTGGTCGCCCACACCTCCTGTCCCCTGGCAGAAACACGGAAGCGCCGCACCACCGTCCCACACCCCACCCAGCAGACCGGCGGGCTCGAGCGCGCTGGGACGGACTTCCAGGCGCGGGGACGGGGGGGGGGGGGGGGGGCCAGAGGCGGAGAGTGCCCGCGAGGGGGCCCTCCCCCGCCCCGCGCGAGGGCACGGTGGGGAGGGGCTTCGGGGTTGGGCCGGGATGAGGAAGCGAGGCCGCGGGGCCGGTCCTTCGCCCGGAGGTCCCGAAGACGTGAGGCCCCCCTGTCTGGGGAGGACCCCTCTGCCCCGATTCCCGTCGGGGCACGAGTGTGGCAGCGACACCCGCGGGGCCCCAGAGCCGGCCGGCCCGTCGCTGCGTCGGGCGGCCGGTGGGGCGTTCGGGTGCGGGTGCCTGCGCTCCCTGCCTTCCCCGGTTTCCTCTGGCGTGTCCTCCCCACCCCGGGGTACTAATGTTCCCTCCACGTCGGCACCCCTTTCCCCGAGGCGCTATATGGATCTTCTGTGACTTCGAAGGTGAATCCTTTTGAAAACTCGCATTCCTTATTGTGTATCTGGTAGGAAATAAGAAGGATTCAAACTATCGATGGAATGCGGACTTCAGATGGAGCTAACTTGCTGAACTCGCTTCGGGTTTCTGCCGGTCTCCCGTGCACAGGGGCCAACGGTCTATTCTGAGAACCGTAGGAGGTGACTCAAACGAAAGAGGTGATTTTCCATTCCAGCATACTCTTGGTTTTTGACCTCGTTTGAGGAGATTTTCAGAGTGTCTCTTGCAGTATCCAAGAGAAGGATTTCCTGTCAACAGCCTGGTCTAGCTGGTGACTTTCCAAGGAATGTTTCTACTTCTTAATCCTTCAGAATTTTTTCAAAGATTTAGATTTTGAAAAGTGTTTCTAGATGTCTTCTCACCTGGATTCTTCAATTCTGTTCCCGTGAACGAAGAGCCAACTGTTTAGATTCTCTTCCTCTGCATATATGGATAGGATCCAATTTTTCCTTTCCTAGGGTAACCTGGTCATGTACTTGGACAACTTTAGAATGTGTCCTGAATTCAGAGCCGATCGGTCAGCAGTTGCGGAGGCAGGCGTGTGAGGGGCGACAGCCTCGGGGACTGAGCCTCCACATCTTCAATCGGACCCTCTCTCCGGGGGCCACGGGGCAGGGTCCGGGCAGGCCGGGGGCGGCAGCCGGGGCGGGGGCTGAGAAGGCGGAGGGGGCCCACCCGCCTTCCAGCCCAGGGGGGCAGGACAGCAAAAGAGGCAGACAAAGAAAAACAAAAAGCCCAAGCCAACGGCCAACGGCTAACTGCCAACTGCCAACTGCCAACTGCCAAGGGCCGCGCTCGGCCCGGTATTGTTCCCCGCTGCCGCCTTCCAGCCCAGGGGGGCGGGACAGCAAAAGAGGCAGAGAAGGAAAAACAGAAAAGCCACAGGCCAACGGCCAACGGCTAACTGCCAACTGCAAACTGCCAACGGCCGCGCTCGGCCAGTATTGTTCCGCGCTGCCACCTTCCAGCCCAGGGTGGCGGGACAGCAAAAGAGGCAGAGCAAGAAAAACAAAAAAGCGCACGGCCAACGGCCAACGGCTAACTGCCAACTGCAAACTGCCAACGGCCGCGCTCGGCCAGTATTGTTCCGCGCTGCCACCTTCCAGCCCAGGGTGGCGAAAAGAGGCAGAGAAAGAAAAACAAAAAAGCCCATGGCCAACGGCCAACTGCCATCTGCCAATGGCCGCGCTCGGCCCGGTATTGTTCCCCGCTGCCGCCTTCCATCCCAGGGGGGCGGGACAGCAAAAGAGGCAGAGCAAGAAAAACAAAAAAGCCCACTGTCAACGGCCAACTGCCAAATGCCAACTGCCAACTGCTGACTGCCAAGGGCCGAGCTGGCCCGGTATTGTTCCCCGCTGCAGCCTTCCAGCCCAGGGGGGCGGGACAGCAAAAGAGGCAGAGAAAGAAAGACAAAAAAGCCGACGGCCAACTGCCGCACCCCCGCACCCCGCATTGTCTACTGGCAGAGGTCTCCCATCCAGGTCCCGACCGGGCCTGACCCTGCTTAGCTTCCCAGATCAGACGAGATCTGGCACCTTCAGGACAGTGCGGCCTCAGACACTGGGGGGCGCTCCGGGAAGCCCCAAGAGGCCGAGCCGATAAGGGCCCCTCCCTGCCCAGGGCGGTCGCTCCCGCGGCCTCTGGCTTCCTAGACCCCACTGTACCGATACGAGCGGGGGGCGCGGGGGGGAGGCCAGGGGGAGACTGGCTGGTCTGGCGCGCGGTCGGCCACACCTCCTCTCCCATGGCGGAAACACGGAAGCGCCGACCCACAGTCCCACACCCCAGCGAGCAGACCCACGGGCTGGCGCGCCCTGGGACGGACTTCCAGGGGCGGGGACGGGGCGCCAGAGGCGGAGAGTGCTCGGGAGGGGACCCTCCACCGCCCCGCGGGAGGGCACGGTGGGGAGGGCCTTGGGGCGGGGCCGGGACGTGGAAGCGGGGACGCGGGGCAGGTCCTTCGCTCGGAGGTCGCGAAGACGTGCGGACCCCCTGTCTTGGGAGGACCGCTCTGCCCCGATTCCCGTCGGGGCACGAGTGTGGCAGTGGCACACGCGGGGCCCCAGAACCGGCCGGCCCGTCGCTGGGCCGGCGGCCGGTGGGGCGTGCGGGTGCGGATGCGTGCACTCCCTGCCTGCCCCAGTTTCCTCTGCCGTGTCCTCCCCGCCCCGGGTACTCAGTTTTCCCTCCACGTCGGCACCTCGTTCCCGGAGGCGCTATGTAGATCTTCTGTGACTTCGAATGTGAATCCTTTTGACAAATCGCATTCCTTATTGTGTATCTGGTAGGAAATAAGAAGGATTCAAACTATCGATGGAATGCGGACTTCAGATGGAGCTATGTTGCTGAACTCGCTTTGGGTTTCTGCCGGTCTCCGTGCACACGGGCCAACAGTCTATTCTGAGAACCGTAGCATGTGACGCAAACGAAAGAGTTGATTTTCCTTTCCCACATACTCTTGGTTTTTGACCTCGTTTGAGGAGATTTTCAGAGCGTCTCCTGTAGTATCGAAGAGAAGGATTTCCTATCAACACCCTCGTCTTGCTCGTGACTTTCCAAGGAATGTTTCTACTTCTTAATCCTTGAGAATATTTTCTAAAGATTCAGACTTCTGAAAAGTGTCTCTAGCTGTCTTCTCATCTGGATTCTTCCTTTATGTTCCCGTGAACGAATAGCCAACCGTTTAGATTCTCTTCTTCTGCATATATGGAGAGGATCCAATATTTCCTTTCCTAGGGTAACGTGGTCATGTACTTGGACAACTTTAGAATGTGTCCTGAATTCAGAGCCGGTCGGTCAGCAGTTGCGGAGGCAGGCGTGTGAGGGGCGACAGGCTCGGGGACTGAGCCTCCACATCTCCAATCGGACCCTCTCTCCGGGGGCCCCGGGGCAGGGTCCGGGCTGGCCGGGGGCGGGAGCCGGGGCGGGGGAGGAGAGGGCAGAGGGGGCCTCCCCTTCCCGGCCGAGGCGAGCGGAGGAGCCCGTCCCGCCTTCCAGCCCAGGGGGGCGGGACAGCAAAAGAGGCAGAGAAGGAAAAACAGAAAAGCCACAGGCCAACGGCCAACGGCCAACTGCCCACTGCCAACTGCCAACGGCCGCGCTCGGCCCAGTATTGTTCCCTGCTGCCGCCTTCCACCCCAAGGGGGCGGGACAGCAAAAGAGGCAGAGAAAGAAAAACAAAAAAGCCCACGGCCAACGGCCAACGGCTAACTGCCAACTGCCAACTGCCAACTGCCAACGGCCAAGCTCCGCCCAATATTGTTCCCCGCTGCCGCCTTCCAGCCCAGGGGGACGGGACAGCAAAAGAGGCAGAGAAAGAAAAACAAAAAAGCCCATGGCCAACGGCCAACTGCCAAATGCCAACTGCCAACTGCCAACTGCCAACGGCCGCGCTCGGCCCGGTATTGTTCCCCGCTGCCGCCTTCCAGCCCATGGGGGCGGGACAGCAAAAGAGGCAGAGCAAGAAAAACAAAAAAGCCCACGGCCAACGGCCCACTGCCAACTGCCAACTGCCAACTGCCAACGGCCGCGCTCGGCCCAGTATTGTTCCCCGCTGCCGCCTTCCAGCCCAGGGGGGCGGGACAGCAAAAGAGGCAGAGGAAGAAAAACAAAAAAGCCCACGGCCATCGGCCGTGCTCTGCCCGGTGTTGTTCTCCGGCAGCGGTCTCCCATCCGGGTCCCGACCGGACCCGACCCTGCTTAGCTTCCCAGATCAGACGAGATCGGGCGCCTTCAGGGCGGTGCGGCCTCAGACACTGGGGGGCGCTCCGCAACGCCCCAAGAGGCCGAGTCGAAAACGGCCCGTCCCAGCTCAGGGCGGTTCCTCCTGCTGCCCCTGGGCTTCGCTAGACAGCCCTCTGCAGATCGGGGCGGGGGGCGCGGGGGGGCGAGGGCAGGGGGAGACTGACGGGTCTGGCGCAGGGTCGCGCACACCCCCTCTCCCCCGGCGCAAACACGGAAGTGCCGCACCACAGTCCCACACCCCAGCGAGCAGACCCGCGGGCTGGCGCGCGCTGGGACGGACTTCCAGGGGCGGAGAGTGCGCGCGAGGGGGCCCTGCCCCGCCCCGCGGGAGGGCACGGTGGGGAGGGGCTTGGGGCGGGGCCGGGACGTGGAAGCGGGGACGCGGGGCCGGTCCTTCGCTCGGAGGTCGCGAAGACGTGCGGCCCCCCTGTCTTGGGAGGACCGCTCTGCCCCGATTCCCGTCGGGGCACGAGTGTGGCAGCGGCACCCGCGGGGCCCCAGAACCGGCCGGCCCGTCGCGGGGCCGGCGGCCGGTGGGGCGTTCGGGTGCGGATGCGTGCACTCCCTGCCTGCCCCAGTTTCCTCTGGCGTGTCCTCCCCGCCCCGGGTACTAAGTTTTCCCTCCACGTCGGCACCTCGTTCCCGGAGGCGCTATGTAGATCTTCTGTGACTTCGAATGGGAATCCTTTTGAAAACTCGCATTCCTTATTGTGTCTCTGGTAGGAAATAAGAAGGGTTCAAACTATCGATGGAATGCGGACCTCAGATGGAGCTATGTTGCTGAACTCGCTTCCGGTTTCTGCCGGTCTCTGTGCACACGGGCCAACAGTCTATTCTGAGAACCGTAGCATGTGAGGCAAACGAAAGAGTTGATTTTCCTTTCCCACATACTCTTGGTTTTTGACCTCGTTTGAGGAGATTTTCAGAGCGTCTCTTGTAGTATCGAAGGGAAGGATTTCTTATCAACACCCTCGTCTTGCTCGTGACTTTCCAAGGAATGTTTCTACTTCTTAATCCTTGAGAACATTTTCTAAAGATTCAGACTTTTGAAAACTGTCTCTAGATGTCTTCTCATCTGGATTCTTCCATTATGTTCCCGTGAACGAATAGCCAACCGTTTAGATTCTCTTCTTCTGCATATATGGAGAGGATCCAATTTTTCTTTCCTAGGGTAACGTGGTCATGTACTTGGACAACTTTAGAATGTGCCCTGAATTCAGAGCCGGTCGGTCGGCAGTTGCGGAGGCAGGCGTGTGAGGGGCGACAGCCTCGGGGACTGAGCCTCCACATCTCCAATCGGACCCTCTCTCCGGGGGCCCCGGGGCAGGGTCCGGGCCGGCCGGGGCCGGGAGTCGGGGCGGGGGCGGAGAGGGCAGAGGGGGCCGCCCCTGGACGGCCGAGGCGGGCGGAGGAGCCCCTCCCGCCTTCCAGCCCAGGGGGGCAGGACAGCAAAAGAGGCAGAGAAAGAAAAACAAAAAAGCCAACTGCCAACTGCCAACTGCCACGCCCGGCATTGTTCCCCGCCAGCGGTCTCCCGGCAGCAGTCTCCCGGCAGCAGTCTCCCAGCAGCGGTCTCCCATCCGGGTCCCGACCCTGCTTAGCTTCCCAGATCAGAGGAGATCCGGCGCCTTCAGGGCGGTGCGGCCTCAGACACTGGGGGGTGCTCTGGGAAGCCCCAAGAGGCCGAGCCAATAAGGGCCCCTCCTCGCCCAGGGCGGTCCCTCCCGCCGCCTCTGCGCTTCGCTATACACCCCTGTCCCGATTGGGGGGGGCTCGGAGGGAGGAGGGCAGGGGAAGACTGACGGGTCTGGCGCGTGGTCGCCCACACCTCCTGTCCCCTGGCAGAAACACGGAAGCGCCGCACCACCGTCCCACACCCCACCCAGCAGACCGGCGGGCTCGAGCGCGCTGGGACGGACTTCCAGGCGCGGGGACGGGGGGGGGGGGGGGGCCAGAGGCGGAGAGTGCCCGCGAGGGGGCCCTCCCCCGCCCCGCGCGAGGGCACGGTGGGGAGGGGCTTCGGGGTTGGGCCGGGATGAGGAAGCGAGGCCGCGGGGCCGGTCCTTCGCCCGGAGGTCCCGAAGACGTGAGGCCCCCCTGTCTGGGGAGGACCCCTCTGCCCCGATTCCCGTCGGGGCACGAGTGTGGCAGCGACACCCGCGGGGCCCCAGAGCCGGCCGGCCCGTCGCTGCGTCGGGCGGCCGGTGGGGCGTTCGGGTGCGGGTGCCTGCGCTCCCTGCCTTCCCCGGTTTCCTCTGGCGTGTCCTCCCCACCCCGGGTACTAATGTTCCCTCCACGTCGGCACCCCTTTCCCCGAGGCGCTATATGGATCTTCTGTGACTTCGAAGGTGAATCCTTTTGAAAACTCGCATTCCTTATTGTGTATCTGGTAGGAAATAAGAAGGATTCAAACTATCGATGGAATGCGGACTTCAGATGGAGCTAACTTGCTGAACTCGCTTCGGGTTTCTGCCGGTCTCCCGTGCACAGGGGCCAACGGTCTATTCTGAGAACCGTAGGAGGTGACTCAAACGAAAGAGGTGATTTTCCATTCCAGCATACTCTTGGTTTTTGACCTCGTTTGAGGAGATTTTCAGAGTGTCTCTTGCAGTATCCAAGAGAAGGATTTCCTGTCAACAGCCTGGTCTAGCTGGTGACTTTCCAAGGAATGTTTCTACTTCTTAATCCTTCAGAATTTTTTCAAAGATTTAGATTTTGAAAAGTGTTTCTAGATGTCTTCTCACCTGGATTCTTCAATTCTGTTCCCGTGAACGAAGAGCCAACTGTTTAGATTCTCTTCCTCTGCATATATGGATAGGATCCAATTTTTCCTTTCCTAGGGTAACCTGGTCATGTACTTGGACAACTTTAGAATGTGTCCTGAATTCAGAGCCGATCGGTCAGCAGTTGCGGAGGCAGGCGTGTGAGGGGCGACAGCCTCGGGGACTGAGCCTCCACATCTTCAATCGGACCCTCTCTCCGGGGGCCACGGGGCAGGGTCCGGGCAGGCCGGGGGCGGCAGCCGGGGCGGGGGCTGAGAAGGCGGAGGGGGCCCACCCGCCTTCCAGCCCAGGGGGGCAGGACAGCAAAAGAGGCAGACAAAGAAAAACAAAAAGCCCAAGCCAACGGCCAACGGCTAACTGCCAACTGCCAACTGCCAACTGCCAAGGGCCGCGCTCGGCCCGGTATTGTTCCCCGCTGCCGCCTTCCAGCCCAGGGGGGCGGGACAGCAAAAGAGGCAGAGAAGGAAAAACAGAAAAGCCACAGGCCAACGGCCAACGGCTAACTGCCAACTGCAAACTGCCAACGGCCGCGCTCGGCCAGTATTGTTCCGCGCTGCCACCTTCCAGCCCAGGGTGGCGGGACAGCAAAAGAGGCAGAGCAAGAAAAACAAAAAAGCGCACGGCCAACGGCCAACGGCTAACTGCCAACTGCAAACTGCCAACGGCCGCGCTCGGCCAGTATTGTTCCGCGCTGCCACCTTCCAGCCCAGGGTGGCGGGACAGCAAAAGAGGCAGAGAAAGAAAAACAAAAAAGCCCATGGCCAACGGCCAACTGCCATCTGCCAATGGCCGCGCTCGGCCCGGTATTGTTCCCCGCTGCCGCCTTCCATCCCAGGGGGGCGGGACAGCAAAAGAGGCAGAGCAAGAAAAACAAAAAAGCCCACTGTCAACGGCCAACTGCCAAATGCCAACTGCCAACTGCTGACTGCCAAGGGCCGAGCTGGCCCGGTATTGTTCCCCGCTGCAGCCTTCCAGCCCAGGGGGGCGGGACAGCAAAAGAGGCAGAGAAAGAAAGACAAAAAAGCCGACGGCCAACTGCCGCACCCCCGCACCCCGCATTGTCTACTGGCAGAGGTCTCCCATCCAGGTCCCGACCGGGCCTGACCCTGCTTAGCTTCCCAGATCAGACGAGATCTGGCACCTTCAGGACAGTGCGGCCTCAGACACTGGGGGGCGCTCCGGGAAGCCCCAAGAGGCCGAGCCGATAAGGGCCCCTCCCTGCCCAGGGCGGTCGCTCCCGCGGCCTCTGGCTTCCTAGACCCCACTGTACCGATACGAGCGGGGGGCGCGGGGGGGAGGCCAGGGGGAGACTGGCTGGTCTGGCGCGCGGTCGGCCACACCTCCTCTCCCATGGCGGAAACACGGAAGCGCCGACCCACAGTCCCACACCCCAGCGAGCAGACCCACGGGCTGGCGCGCCCTGGGACGGACTTCCAGGGGCGGGGACGGGGCGCCAGAGGCGGAGAGTGCTCGGGAGGGGACCCTCCACCGCCCCGCGGGAGGGCACGGTGGGGAGGGCCTTGGGGCGGGGCCGGGACGTGGAAGCGGGGACGCGGGGCAGGTCCTTCGCTCGGAGGTCGCGAAGACGTGCGGACCCCCTGTCTTGGGAGGACCGCTCTGCCCCGATTCCCGTCGGGGCACGAGTGTGGCAGTGGCACACGCGGGGCCCCAGAACCGGCCGGCCCGTCGCTGGGCCGGCGGCCGGTGGGGCGTGCGGGTGCGGATGCGTGCACTCCCTGCCTGCCCCAGTTTCCTCTGCCGTGTCCTCCCCGCCCCGGGTACTCAGTTTTCCCTCCACGTCGGCACCTCGTTCCCGGAGGCGCTATGTAGATCTTCTGTGACTTCGAATGTGAATCCTTTTGACAAATCGCATTCCTTATTGTGTATCTGGTAGGAAATAAGAAGGATTCAAACTATCGATGGAATGCGGACTTCAGATGGAGCTATGTTGCTGAACTCGCTTTGGGTTTCTGCCGGTCTCCGTGCACACGGGCCAACAGTCTATTCTGAGAACCGTAGCATGTGACGCAAACGAAAGAGTTGATTTTCCTTTCCCACATACTCTTGGTTTTTGACCTCGTTTGAGGAGATTTTCAGAGCGTCTCCTGTAGTATCGAAGAGAAGGATTTCCTATCAACACCCTCGTCTTGCTCGTGACTTTCCAAGGAATGTTTCTACTTCTTAATCCTTGAGAATATTTTCTAAAGATTCAGACTTCTGAAAAGTGTCTCTAGCTGTCTTCTCATCTGGATTCTTCCTTTATGTTCCCGTGAACGAATAGCCAACCGTTTAGATTCTCTTCTTCTGCATATATGGAGAGGATCCAATATTTCCTTTCCTAGGGTAACGTGGTCATGTACTTGGACAACTTTAGAATGTGTCCTGAATTCAGAGCCGGTCGGTCAGCAGTTGCGGAGGCAGGCGTGTGAGGGGCGACAGGCTCGGGGACTGAGCCTCCACATCTCCAATCGGACCCTCTCTCCGGGGGCCCCGGGGCAGGGTCCGGGCTGGCCGGGGGCGGGAGCCGGGGCGGGGGAGGAGAGGGCAGAGGGGGCCTCCCCTTCCCGGCCGAGGCGAGCGGAGGAGCCCGTCCCGCCTTCCAGCCCAGGGGGGCGGGACAGCAAAAGAGGCAGAGAAGGAAAAACAGAAAAGCCACAGGCCAACGGCCAACGGCCAACTGCCCACTGCCAACTGCCAACGGCCGCGCTCGGCCCAGTATTGTTCCCTGCTGCCGCCTTCCACCCCAAGGGGGCGGGACAGCAAAAGAGGCAGAGAAAGAAAAACAAAAAAGCCCACGGCCAACGGCCAACGGCTAACTGCCAACTGCCAACTGCCAACTGCCAACGGCCAAGCTCCGCCCAATATTGTTCCCCGCTGCCGCCTTCCAGCCCAGGGGGACGGGACAGCAAAAGAGGCAGAGAAAGAAAAACAAAAAAGCCCATGGCCAACGGCCAACTGCCAAATGCCAACTGCCAACTGCCAACTGCCAACGGCCGCGCTCGGCCCGGTATTGTTCCCCGCTGCCGCCTTCCAGCCCATGGGGGCGGGACAGCAAAAGAGGCAGAGCAAGAAAAACAAAAAAGCCCACGGCCAACGGCCCACTGCCAACTGCCAACTGCCAACTGCCAACGGCCGCGCTCGGCCCAGTATTGTTCCCCGCTGCCGCCTTCCAGCCCAGGGGGGCGGGACAGCAAAAGAGGCAGAGGAAGAAAAACAAAAAAGCCCACGGCCATCGGCCGTGCTCTGCCCGGTGTTGTTCTCCGGCAGCGGTCTCCCATCTGGGTCCCGACCGGACCCGACCCTGCTTAGCTTCCCAGATCAGACGAGATCGGGCGCCTTCAGGGCGGTGCGGCCTCAGACACTGGGGGGCGCTCCGCAACGCCCCAAGAGGCCGAGTCGAAAACGGCCCGTCCCAGCTCAGGGCGGTCCCTCCTGCTGCCCCTGGGCTTCGCTAGACAGCCCTCTGCAGATCGGGGCGGGGGGCGCGGGGGGGCGAGGGCAGGGGGAGACTGACGGGTCTGGCGCAGGGTCGCGCACACCCCCTCTCCCCCGGCGCAAACACGGAAGTGCCGCACCACAGTCCCACACCCCAGCGAGCAGACCCGCGGGCTGGCGCGCGCTGGGACGGACTTCCAGGGGCGGAGAGTGCGCGCGAGGGGGCCCTGCCCCGCCCCGCGGGAGGGCACGGTGGGGAGGGGCTTGGGGCGGGGCCGGGACGTGGAAGCGGGGACGCGGGGCCGGTCCTTCGCTCGGAGGTCGCGAAGACGTGCGGCCCCCCTGTCTTGGGAGGACCGCTCTGCCCCGATTCCCGTCGGGGCACGAGTGTGGCAGCGGCACCCGCGGGGCCCCAGAACCGGCCGGCCCGTCGCGGGGCCGGCGGCCGGTGGGGCGTTCGGGTGCGGATGCGTGCACTCCCTGCCTGCCCCAGTTTCCTCTGGCGTGTCCTCCCCGCCCCGGGTACTAAGTTTTCCCTCCACGTCGGCACCTCGTTCCCGGAGGCGCTATGTAGATCTTCTGTGACTTCGAATGGGAATCCTTTTGAAAACTCGCATTCCTTATTGTGTCTCTGGTAGGAAATAAGAAGGGTTCAAACTATCGATGGAATGCGGACCTCAGATGGAGCTATGTTGCTGAACTCGCTTCCGGTTTCTGCCGGTCTCTGTGCACACGGGCCAACAGTCTATTCTGAGAACCGTAGCATGTGAGGCAAACGAAAGAGTTGATTTTCCTTTCCCACATACTCTTGGTTTTTGACCTCGTTTGAGGAGATTTTCAGAGCGTCTCTTGTAGTATCGAAGGGAAGGATTTCTTATCAACACCCTCGTCTTGCTCGTGACTTTCCAAGGAATGTTTCTACTTCTTAATCCTTGAGAACATTTTCTAAAGATTCAGACTTTTGAAAACTGTCTCTAGATGTCTTCTCATCTGGATTCTTCCATTATGTTCCCGTGAACGAATAGCCAACCGTTTAGATTCTCTTCTTCTGCATATATGGAGAGGATCCAATTTTTCCTTTCCTAGGGTAACGTGGTCATGTACTTGGACAACTTTAGAATGTGCCCTGAATTCAGAGCCGGTCGGTCGGCAGTTGCGGAGGCAGGCGTGTGAGGGGCGACAGCCTCGGGGACTGAGCCTCCACATCTCCAATCGGACCCTCTCTCCGGGGGCCCCGGGGCAGGGTCCGGGCCGGCCGGGGCCGGGAGTCGGGGCGGGGGCGGAGAGGGCAGAGGGGGCCGCCCCTGGACGGCCGAGGCGGGCGGAGGAGCCCCTCCCGCCTTCCAGCCCAGGGGGGCAGGACAGCAAAAGAGGCAGAGAAAGAAAAACAAAAAAGCCAACTGCCAACTGCCAACTGCCACGCCCGGCATTGTTCCCCGCCAGCGGTCTCCCGGCAGCAGTCTCCCGGCAGCAGTCTCCCAGCAGCGGTCTCCCATCCGGGTCCCGACCCTGCTTAGCTTCCCAGATCAGAGGAGATCCGGCGCCTTCAGGGCGGTGCGGCCTCAGACACTGGGGGGTGCTCTGGGAAGCCCCAAGAGGCCGAGCCAATAAGGGCCCCTCCTCGCCCAGGGCGGTCCCTCCCGCCGCCTCTGCGCTTCGCTATACACCCCTGTCCCGATTGGGGGGGGCTCGGAGGGAGGAGGGCAGGGGAAGACTGACGGGTCTGGCGCGTGGTCGCCCACACCTCCTGTCCCCTGGCAGAAACACGGAAGCGCCGCACCACCGTCCCACACCCCACCCAGCAGACCGGCGGGCTCGAGCGCGCTGGGACGGACTTCCAGGCGCGGGGACGGGGGGGGGGGGGGGGGCCAGAGGCGGAGAGTGCCCGCGAGGGGGCCCTCCCCCGCCCCGCGCGAGGGCACGGTGGGGAGGGGCTTCGGGGGTTGGGCCGGGATGAGGAAGCGAGGCCGCGGGGCCGGTCCTTCGCCCGGAGGTCCCGAAGACGTGAGGCCCCCCTGTCTGGGGAGGACCCCTCTGCCCCGATTCCCGTCGGGGCACGAGTGTGGCAGCGACACCCGCGGGGCCCCAGAGCCGGCCGGCCCGTCGCTGCGTCGGGCGGCCGGTGGGGCGTTCGGGTGCGGGTGCCTGCGCTCCCTGCCTTCCCCGGTTTCCTCTGGCGTGTCCTCCCCACCCCGGGTACTAATGTTCCCTCCATGTCGGCACCCCTTTCCCCGAGGCGCTATATGGATCTTCTGTGACTTCGAAGGTGAATCCTTTTGAAAACTCGCATTCCTTATTGTGTATCTGGTAGGAAATAAGAAGGATTCAAACTATCGATGGAATGCGGACTTCAGATGGAGCTAACTTGCTGAACTCGCTTCGGGTTTCTGCCGGTCTCCCGTGCACAGGGGCCAACGGTCTATTCTGAGAACCGTAGGAGGTGACTCAAACGAAAGAGGTGATTTTCCATTCCAGCATACTCTTGGTTTTTGACCTCGTTTGAGGAGATTTTCAGAGTGTCTCTTGCAGTATCCAAGAGAAGGATTTCCTGTCAACAGCCTGGTCTAGCTGGTGACTTTCCAAGGAATGTTTCTACTTCTTAATCCTTCAGAATTTTTTCAAAGATTTAGATTTTGAAAAGTGTTTCTAGATGTCTTCTCACCTGGATTCTTCAATTCTGTTCCCGTGAACGAAGAGCCAACTGTTTAGATTCTCTTCCTCTGCATATATGGATAGGATCCAATTTTTCCTTTCCTAGGGTAACCTGGTCATGTACTTGGACAACTTTAGAATGTGTCCTGAATTCAGAGCCGATCGGTCAGCAGTTGCGGAGGCAGGCGTGTGAGGGGCGACAGCCTCGGGGACTGAGCCTCCACATCTTCAATCGGACCCTCTCTCCGGGGGCCACGGGGCAGGGTCCGGGCAGGCCGGGGGCGGCAGCCGGGGCGGGGGCTGAGAAGGCGGAGGGGGCCCACCCGCCTTCCAGCCCAGGGGGGCAGGACAGCAAAAGAGGCAGACAAAGAAAAACAAAAAGCCCAAGCCAACGGCCAACGGCTAACTGCCAACTGCCAACTGCCAACTGCCAAGGGCCGCGCTCGGCCCGGTATTGTTCCCCGCTGCCGCCTTCCAGCCCAGGGGGGCGGGACAGCAAAAGAGGCAGAGAAGGAAAAACAGAAAAGCCACAGGCCAACGGCCAACGGCTAACTGCCAACTGCAAACTGCCAACGGCCGCGCTCGGCCAGTATTGTTCCGCGCTGCCACCTTCCAGCCCAGGGTGGCGGGACAGCAAAAGAGGCAGAGCAAGAAAAACAAAAAAGCGCACGGCCAACGGCCAACGGCTAACTGCCAACTGCAAACTGCCAACGGCCGCGCTCGGCCAGTATTGTTCCGCGCTGCCACCTTCCAGCCCAGGGTGGCGGGACAGCAAAAGAGGCAGAGAAAGAAAAACAAAAAAGCCCATGGCCAACGGCCAACTGCCATCTGCCAATGGCCGCGCTCGGCCCGGTATTGTTCCCCGCTGCCGCCTTCCATCCCAGGGGGGCGGGACAGCAAAAGAGGCAGAGCAAGAAAAACAAAAAAGCCCACTGTCAACGGCCAACTGCCAAATGCCAACTGCCAACTGCTGACTGCCAAGGGCCGAGCTGGCCCGGTATTGTTCCCCGCTGCAGCCTTCCAGCCCAGGGGGGCGGGACAGCAAAAGAGGCAGAGAAAGAAAGACAAAAAAGCCGACGGCCAACTGCCGCACCCCCGCACCCCGCATTGTCTACTGGCAGAGGTCTCCCATCCAGGTCCCGACCGGGCCTGACCCTGCTTAGCTTCCCAGATCAGACGAGATCTGGCACCTTCAGGACAGTGCGGCCTCAGACACTGGGGGGCGCTCCGGGAAGCCCCAAGAGGCCGAGCCGATAAGGGCCCCTCCCTGCCCAGGGCGGTCGCTCCCGCGGCCTCTGGCTTCCTAGACCCCACTGTACCGATACGAGCGGGGGGCGCGGGGGGGAGGCCAGGGGGAGACTGGCTGGTCTGGCGCGCGGTCGGCCACACCTCCTCTCCCATGGCGGAAACACGGAAGCGCCGACCCACAGTCCCACACCCCAGCGAGCAGACCCACGGGCTGGCGCGCCCTGGGACGGACTTCCAGGGGCGGGGACGGGGCGCCAGAGGCGGAGAGTGCTCGGGAGGGGACCCTCCACCGCCCCGCGGGAGGGCACGGTGGGGAGGGCCTTGGGGCGGGGCCGGGACGTGGAAGCGGGGACGCGGGGCAGGTCCTTCGCTCGGAGGTCGCGAAGACGTGCGGACCCCCTGTCTTGGGAGGACCGCTCTGCCCCGATTCCCGTCGGGGCACGAGTGTGGCAGTGGCACACGCGGGGCCCCAGAACCGGCCGGCCCGTCGCTGGGCCGGCGGCCGGTGGGGCGTGCGGGTGCGGATGCGTGCACTCCCTGCCTGCCCCAGTTTCCTCTGCCGTGTCCTCCCCGCCCCGGGTACTCAGTTTTCCCTCCACGTCGGCACCTCGTTCCCGGAGGCGCTATGTAGATCTTCTGTGACTTCGAATGTGAATCCTTTTGACAAATCGCATTCCTTATTGTGTATCTGGTAGGAAATAAGAAGGATTCAAACTATCGATGGAATGCGGACTTCAGATGGAGCTATGTTGCTGAACTCGCTTTGGGTTTCTGCCGGTCTCCGTGCACACGGGCCAACAGTCTATTCTGAGAACCGTAGCATGTGACGCAAACGAAAGAGTTGATTTTCCTTTCCCACATACTCTTGGTTTTTGACCTCGTTTGAGGAGATTTTCAGAGCGTCTCCTGTAGTATCGAAGAGAAGGATTTCCTATCAACACCCTCGTCTTGCTCGTGACTTTCCAAGGAATGTTTCTACTTCTTAATCCTTGAGAATATTTTCTAAAGATTCAGACTTCTGAAAAGTGTCTCTAGCTGTCTTCTCATCTGGATTCTTCCTTTATGTTCCCGTGAACGAATAGCCAACCGTTTAGATTCTCTTCTTCTGCATATATGGAGAGGATCCAATATTTCCTTTCCTAGGGTAACGTGGTCATGTACTTGGACAACTTTAGAATGTGTCCTGAATTCAGAGCCGGTCGGTCAGCAGTTGCGGAGGCAGGCGTGTGAGGGGCGACAGGCTCGGGGACTGAGCCTCCACATCTCCAATCGGACCCTCTCTCCGGGGGCCCCGGGGCAGGGTCCGGGCTGGCCGGGGGCGGGAGCCGGGGCGGGGGAGGAGAGGGCAGAGGGGGCCTCCCCTTCCCGGCCGAGGCGAGCGGAGGAGCCCGTCCCGCCTTCCAGCCCAGGGGGGCGGGACAGCAAAAGAGGCAGAGAAGGAAAAACAGAAAAGCCACAGGCCAACGGCCAACGGCCAACTGCCCACTGCCAACTGCCAACGGCCGCGCTCGGCCCAGTATTGTTCCCTGCTGCCGCCTTCCACCCCAAGGGGGCGGGACAGCAAAAGAGGCAGAGAAAGAAAAACAAAAAAGCCCACGGCCAACGGCCAACGGCTAACTGCCAACTGCCAACTGCCAACTGCCAACGGCCAAGCTCCGCCCAATATTGTTCCCCGCTGCCGCCTTCCAGCCCAGGGGGACGGGACAGCAAAAGAGGCAGAGAAAGAAAAACAAAAAAGCCCATGGCCAACGGCCAACTGCCAAATGCCAACTGCCAACTGCCAACTGCCAACGGCCGCGCTCGGCCCGGTATTGTTCCCCGCTGCCGCCTTCCAGCCCATGGGGGCGGGACAGCAAAAGAGGCAGAGCAAGAAAAACAAAAAAGCCCACGGCCAACGGCCCACTGCCAACTGCCAACTGCCAACTGCCAACGGCCGCGCTCGGCCCAGTATTGTTCCCCGCTGCCGCCTTCCAGCCCAGGGGGGCGGGACAGCAAAAGAGGCAGAGGAAGAAAAACAAAAAAGCCCACGGCCATCGGCCGTGCTCTGCCCGGTGTTGTTCTCCGGCAGCGGTCTCCCATCTGGGTCCCGACCGGACCCGACCCTGCTTAGCTTCCCAGATCAGACGAGATCGGGCGCCTTCAGGGCGGTGCGGCCTCAGACACTGGGGGGCGCTCCGCAACGCCCCAAGAGGCCGAGTCGAAAACGGCCCGTCCCAGCTCAGGGCGGTCCCTCCTGCTGCCCCTGGGCTTCGCTAGACAGCCCTCTGCAGATCGGGGCGGGGGGCGCGGGGGGGCGAGGGCAGGGGGAGACTGACGGGTCTGGCGCAGGGTCGCGCACACCCCCTCTCCCCCGGCGCAAACACGGAAGTGCCGCACCACAGTCCCACACCCCAGCGAGCAGACCCGCGGGCTGGCGCGCGCTGGGACGGACTTCCAGGGGCGGAGAGTGCGCGCGAGGGGGCCCTGCCCCGCCCCGCGGGAGGGCACGGTGGGGAGGGGCTTGGGGCGGGGCCGGGACGTGGAAGCGGGGACGCGGGGCCGGTCCTTCGCTCGGAGGTCGCGAAGACGTGCGGCCCCCCTGTCTTGGGAGGACCGCTCTGCCCCGATTCCCGTCGGGGCACGAGTGTGGCAGCGGCACCCGCGGGGCCCCAGAACCGGCCGGCCCGTCGCGGGGCCGGCGGCCGGTGGGGCGTTCGGGTGCGGATGCGTGCACTCCCTGCCTGCCCCAGTTTCCTCTGGCGTGTCCTCCCCGCCCCGGGTACTAAGTTTTCCCTCCACGTCGGCACCTCGTTCCCGGAGGCGCTATGTAGATCTTCTGTGACTTCGAATGGGAATCCTTTTGAAAACTCGCATTCCTTATTGTGTCTCTGGTAGGAAATAAGAAGGGTTCAAACTATCGATGGAATGCGGACCTCAGATGGAGCTATGTTGCTGAACTCGCTTCCGGTTTCTGCCGGTCTCTGTGCACACGGGCCAACAGTCTATTCTGAGAACCGTAGCATGTGAGGCAAACGAAAGAGTTGATTTTCCTTTCCCACATACTCTTGGTTTTTGACCTCGTTTGAGGAGATTTTCAGAGCGTCTCTTGTAGTATCGAAGGGAAGGATTTCTTATCAACACCCTCGTCTTGCTCGTGACTTTCCAAGGAATGTTTCTACTTCTTAATCCTTGAGAACATTTTCTAAAGATTCAGACTTTTGAAAACTGTCTCTAGATGTCTTCTCATCTGGATTCTTCCATTATGTTCCCGTGAACGAATAGCCAACCGTTTAGATTCTCTTCTTCTGCATATATGGAGAGGATCCAATTTTTCCTTTCCTAGGGTAACGTGGTCATGTACTTGGACAACTTTAGAATGTGCCCTGAATTCAGAGCCGGTCGGTCGGCAGTTGCGGAGGCAGGCGTGTGAGGGGCGACAGCCTCGGGGACTGAGCCTCCACATCTCCAATCGGACCCTCTCTCCGGGGGCCCCGGGGCAGGGTCCGGGCCGGCCGGGGCCGGGAGTCGGGGCGGGGGCGGAGAGGGCAGAGGGGGCCGCCCCTGGACGGCCGAGGCGGGCGGAGGAGCCCCTCCCGCCTTCCAGCCCAGGGGGGCAGGACAGCAAAAGAGGCAGAGAAAGAAAAACAAAAAAGCCAACTGCCAACTGCCAACTGCCACGCCCGGCATTGTTCCCCGCCAGCGGTCTCCCGGCAGCAGTCTCCCGGCAGCAGTCTCCCAGCAGCGGTCTCCCATCCGGGTCCCGACCCTGCTTAGCTTCCCAGATCAGAGGAGATCCGGCGCCTTCAGGGCGGTGCGGCCTCAGACACTGGGGGGTGCTCTGGGAAGCCCCAAGAGGCCGAGCCAATAAGGGCCCCTCCTCGCCCAGGGCGGTCCCTCCCGCCGCCTCTGCGCTTCGCTATACACCCCTGTCCCGATTGGGGGGGGCTCGGAGGGAGGAGGGCAGGGGAAGACTGACGGGTCTGGCGCGTGGTCGCCCACACCTCCTGTCCCCTGGCAGAAACACGGAAGCGCCGCACCACCGTCCCACACCCCACCCAGCAGACCGGCGGGCTCGAGCGCGCTGGGACGGACTTCCAGGCGCGGGGACGGGGGGGGGGGGGGGGCCAGAGGCGGAGAGTGCCCGCGAGGGGGCCCTCCCCCGCCCCGCGCGAGGGCACGGTGGGGAGGGGCTTCGGGGGTTGGGCCGGGATGAGGAAGCGAGGCCGCGGGGCCGGTCCTTCGCCCGGAGGTCCCGAAGACGTGAGGCCCCCCTGTCTGGGGAGGACCCCTCTGCCCCGATTCCCGTCGGGGCACGAGTGTGGCAGCGACACCCGCGGGGCCCCAGAGCCGGCCGGCCCGTCGCTGCGTCGGGCGGCCGGTGGGGCGTTCGGGTGCGGGTGCCTGCGCTCCCTGCCTTCCCCGGTTTCCTCTGGCGTGTCCTCCCCACCCCGGGTACTAATGTTCCCTCCACGTCGGCACCCCTTTCCCCGAGGCGCTATATGGATCTTCTGTGACTTCGAAGGTGAATCCTTTTGAAAACTCGCATTCCTTATTGTGTATCTGGTAGGAAATAAGAAGGATTCAAACTATCGATGGAATGCGGACTTCAGATGGAGCTAACTTGCTGAACTCGCTTCGGGTTTCTGCCGGTCTCCCGTGCACAGGGGCCAACGGTCTATTCTGAGAACCGTAGGAGGTGACTCAAACGAAAGAGGTGATTTTCCATTCCAGCATACTCTTGGTTTTTGACCTCGTTTGAGGAGATTTTCAGAGTGTCTCTTGCAGTATCCAAGAGAAGGATTTCCTGTCAACAGCCTGGTCTAGCTGGTGACTTTCCAAGGAATGTTTCTACTTCTTAATCCTTCAGAATTTTTTCAAAGATTTAGATTTTGAAAAGTGTTTCTAGATGTCTTCTCACCTGGATTCTTCAATTCTGTTCCCGTGAACGAAGAGCCAACTGTTTAGATTCTCTTCCTCTGCATATATGGATAGGATCCAATTTTTCCTTTCCTAGGGTAACCTGGTCATGTACTTGGACAACTTTAGAATGTGTCCTGAATTCAGAGCCGATCGGTCAGCAGTTGCGGAGGCAGGCGTGTGAGGGGCGACAGCCTCGGGGACTGAGCCTCCACATCTTCAATCGGACCCTCTCTCCGGGGGCCACGGGGCAGGGTCCGGGCAGGCCGGGGGCGGCAGCCGGGGCGGGGGCTGAGAAGGCGGAGGGGGCCCACCCGCCTTCCAGCCCAGGGGGGCAGGACAGCAAAAGAGGCAGACAAAGAAAAACAAAAAGCCCAAGCCAACGGCCAACGGCTAACTGCCAACTGCCAACTGCCAACTGCCAAGGGCCGCGCTCGGCCCGGTATTGTTCCCCGCTGCCGCCTTCCAGCCCAGGGGGGCGGGACAGCAAAAGAGGCAGAGAAGGAAAAACAGAAAAGCCACAGGCCAACGGCCAACGGCTAACTGCCAACTGCAAACTGCCAACGGCCGCGCTCGGCCAGTATTGTTCCGCGCTGCCACCTTCCAGCCCAGGGTGGCGGGACAGCAAAAGAGGCAGAGCAAGAAAAACAAAAAAGCGCACGGCCAACGGCCAACGGCTAACTGCCAACTGCAAACTGCCAACGGCCGCGCTCGGCCAGTATTGTTCCGCGCTGCCACCTTCCAGCCCAGGGTGGCGGGACAGCAAAAGAGGCAGAGAAAGAAAAACAAAAAAGCCCATGGCCAACGGCCAACTGCCATCTGCCAATGGCCGCGCTCGGCCCGGTATTGTTCCCCGCTGCCGCCTTCCATCCCAGGGGGGCGGGACAGCAAAAGAGGCAGAGCAAGAAAAACAAAAAAGCCCACTGTCAACGGCCAACTGCCAAATGCCAACTGCCAACTGCTGACTGCCAAGGGCCGAGCTGGCCCGGTATTGTTCCCCGCTGCAGCCTTCCAGCCCAGGGGGGCGGGACAGCAAAAGAGGCAGAGAAAGAAAGACAAAAAAGCCGACGGCCAACTGCCGCACCCCCGCACCCCGCATTGTCTACTGGCAGAGGTCTCCCATCCAGGTCCCGACCGGGCCTGACCCTGCTTAGCTTCCCAGATCAGACGAGATCTGGCACCTTCAGGACAGTGCGGCCTCAGACACTGGGGGGCGCTCCGGGAAGCCCCAAGAGGCCGAGCCGATAAGGGCCCCTCCCTGCCCAGGGCGGTCGCTCCCGCGGCCTCTGGCTTCCTAGACCCCACTGTACCGATACGAGCGGGGGGCGCGGGGGGGAGGCCAGGGGGAGACTGGCTGGTCTGGCGCGCGGTCGGCCACACCTCCTCTCCCATGGCGGAAACACGGAAGCGCCGACCCACAGTCCCACACCCCAGCGAGCAGACCCACGGGCTGGCGCGCCCTGGGACGGACTTCCAGGGGCGGGGACGGGGCGCCAGAGGCGGAGAGTGCTCGGGAGGGGACCCTCCACCGCCCCGCGGGAGGGCACGGTGGGGAGGGCCTTGGGGCGGGGCCGGGACGTGGAAGCGGGGACGCGGGGCAGGTCCTTCGCTCGGAGGTCGCGAAGACGTGCGGACCCCCTGTCTTGGGAGGACCGCTCTGCCCCGATTCCCGTCGGGGCACGAGTGTGGCAGTGGCACACGCGGGGCCCCAGAACCGGCCGGCCCGTCGCTGGGCCGGCGGCCGGTGGGGCGTGCGGGTGCGGATGCGTGCACTCCCTGCCTGCCCCAGTTTCCTCTGCCGTGTCCTCCCCGCCCCGGGTACTCAGTTTTCCCTCCACGTCGGCACCTCGTTCCCGGAGGCGCTATGTAGATCTTCTGTGACTTCGAATGTGAATCCTTTTGACAAATCGCATTCCTTATTGTGTATCTGGTAGGAAATAAGAAGGATTCAAACTATCGATGGAATGCGGACTTCAGATGGAGCTATGTTGCTGAACTCGCTTTGGGTTTCTGCCGGTCTCCGTGCACACGGGCCAACAGTCTATTCTGAGAACCGTAGCATGTGACGCAAACGAAAGAGTTGATTTTCCTTTCCCACATACTCTTGGTTTTTGACCTCGTTTGAGGAGATTTTCAGAGCGTCTCCTGTAGTATCGAAGAGAAGGATTTCCTATCAACACCCTCGTCTTGCTCGTGACTTTCCAAGGAATGTTTCTACTTCTTAATCCTTGAGAATATTTTCTAAAGATTCAGACTTCTGAAAAGTGTCTCTAGCTGTCTTCTCATCTGGATTCTTCCTTTATGTTCCCGTGAACGAATAGCCAACCGTTTAGATTCTCTTCTTCTGCATATATGGAGAGGATCCAATATTTCCTTTCCTAGGGTAACGTGGTCATGTACTTGGACAACTTTAGAATGTGTCCTGAATTCAGAGCCGGTCGGTCAGCAGTTGCGGAGGCAGGCGTGTGAGGGGCGACAGGCTCGGGGACTGAGCCTCCACATCTCCAATCGGACCCTCTCTCCGGGGGCCCCGGGGCAGGGTCCGGGCTGGCCGGGGGCGGGAGCCGGGGCGGGGGAGGAGAGGGCAGAGGGGGCCTCCCCTTCCCGGCCGAGGCGAGCGGAGGAGCCCGTCCCGCCTTCCAGCCCAGGGGGGCGGGACAGCAAAAGAGGCAGAGAAGGAAAAACAGAAAAGCCACAGGCCAACGGCCAACGGCCAACTGCCCACTGCCAACTGCCAACGGCCGCGCTCGGCCCAGTATTGTTCCCTGCTGCCGCCTTCCACCCCAAGGGGGCGGGACAGCAAAAGAGGCAGAGAAAGAAAAACAAAAAAGCCCACGGCCAACGGCCAACGGCTAACTGCCAACTGCCAACTGCCAACTGCCAACGGCCAAGCTCCGCCCAATATTGTTCCCCGCTGCCGCCTTCCAGCCCAGGGGGACGGGACAGCAAAAGAGGCAGAGAAAGAAAAACAAAAAAGCCCATGGCCAACGGCCAACTGCCAAATGCCAACTGCCAACTGCCAACTGCCAACGGCCGCGCTCGGCCCGGTATTGTTCCCCGCTGCCGCCTTCCAGCCCATGGGGGCGGGACAGCAAAAGAGGCAGAGCAAGAAAAACAAAAAAGCCCACGGCCAACGGCCCACTGCCAACTGCCAACTGCCAACTGCCAACGGCCGCGCTCGGCCCAGTATTGTTCCCCGCTGCCGCCTTCCAGCCCAGGGGGGCGGGACAGCAAAAGAGGCAGAGGAAGAAAAACAAAAAAGCCCACGGCCATCGGCCGTGCTCTGCCCGGTGTTGTTCTCCGGCAGCGGTCTCCCATCTGGGTCCCGACCGGACCCGACCCTGCTTAGCTTCCCAGATCAGACGAGATCGGGCGCCTTCAGGGCGGTGCGGCCTCAGACACTGGGGGGCGCTCCGCAACGCCCCAAGAGGCCGAGTCGAAAACGGCCCGTCCCAGCTCAGGGCGGTTCCTCCTGCTGCCCCTGGGCTTCGCTAGACAGCCCTCTGCAGATCGGGGCGGGGGGCGCGGGGGGGCGAGGGCAGGGGGAGACTGACGGGTCTGGCGCAGGGTCGCGCACACCCCCTCTCCCCCGGCGCAAACACGGAAGTGCCGCACCACAGTCCCACACCCCAGCGAGCAGACCCGCGGGCTGGCGCGCGCTGGGACGGACTTCCAGGGGCGGAGAGTGCGCGCGAGGGGGCCCTGCCCCGCCCCGCGGGAGGGCACGGTGGGGAGGGGCTTGGGGCGGGGCCGGGACGTGGAAGCGGGGACGCGGGGCCGGTCCTTCGCTCGGAGGTCGCGAAGACGTGCGGCCCCCCTGTCTTGGGAGGACCGCTCTGCCCCGATTCCCGTCGGGGCACGAGTGTGGCAGCGGCACCCGCGGGGCCCCAGAACCGGCCGGCCCGTCGCGGGGCCGGCGGCCGGTGGGGCGTTCGGGTGCGGATGCGTGCACTCCCTGCCTGCCCCAGTTTCCTCTGGCGTGTCCTCCCCGCCCCGGGTACTAAGTTTTCCCTCCACGTCGGCACCTCGTTCCCGGAGGCGCTATGTAGATCTTCTGTGACTTCGAATGGGAATCCTTTTGAAAACTCGCATTCCTTATTGTGTCTCTGGTAGGAAATAAGAAGGGTTCAAACTATCGATGGAATGCGGACCTCAGATGGAGCTATGTTGCTGAACTCGCTTCCGGTTTCTGCCGGTCTCTGTGCACACGGGCCAACAGTCTATTCTGAGAACCGTAGCATGTGAGGCAAACGAAAGAGTTGATTTTCCTTTCCCACATACTCTTGGTTTTTGACCTCGTTTGAGGAGATTTTCAGAGCGTCTCTTGTAGTATCGAAGGGAAGGATTTCTTATCAACACCCTCGTCTTGCTCGTGACTTTCCAAGGAATGTTTCTACTTCTTAATCCTTGAGAACATTTTCTAAAGATTCAGACTTTTGAAAACTGTCTCTAGATGTCTTCTCATCTGGATTCTTCCATTATGTTCCCGTGAACGAATAGCCAACCGTTTAGATTCTCTTCTTCTGCATATATGGAGAGGATCCAATTTTTCCTTTCCTAGGGTAACGTGGTCATGTACTTGGACAACTTTAGAATGTGCCCTGAATTCAGAGCCGGTCGGTCGGCAGTTGCGGAGGCAGGCGTGTGAGGGGCGACAGCCTCGGGGACTGAGCCTCCACATCTCCAATCGGACCCTCTCTCCGGGGGCCCCGGGGCAGGGTCCGGGCCGGCCGGGGCCGGGAGTCGGGGCGGGGGCGGAGAGGGCAGAGGGGGCCGCCCCTGGACGGCCGAGGCGGGCGGAGGAGCCCCTCCCGCCTTCCAGCCCAGGGGGGCAGGACAGCAAAAGAGGCAGAGAAAGAAAAACAAAAAAGCCAACTGCCAACTGCCAACTGCCACGCCCGGCATTGTTCCCCGCCAGCGGTCTCCCGGCAGCAGTCTCCCGGCAGCAGTCTCCCAGCAGCGGTCTCCCATCCGGGTCCCGACCCTGCTTAGCTTCCCAGATCAGAGGAGATCCGGCGCCTTCAGGGCGGTGCGGCCTCAGACACTGGGGGGTGCTCTGGGAAGCCCCAAGAGGCCGAGCCAATAAGGGCCCCTCCTCGCCCAGGGCGGTCCCTCCCGCCGCCTCTGCGCTTCGCTATACACCCCTGTCCCGATTGGGGGGGGCTCGGAGGGAGGAGGGCAGGGGAAGACTGACGGGTCTGGCGCGTGGTCGCCCACACCTCCTGTCCCCTGGCAGAAACACGGAAGCGCCGCACCACCGTCCCACACCCCACCCAGCAGACCGGCGGGCTCGAGCGCGCTGGGACGGACTTCCAGGCGCGGGGACGGGGGGGGGGGGGGGGCAGAGGCGGAGAGTGCCCGCGAGGGGGCCCTCCCCCGCCCCGCGCGAGGGCACGGTGGGGAGGGGCTTCGGGGGTTGGGCCGGGATGAGGAAGCGAGGCCGCGGGGCCGGTCCTTCGCCCGGAGGTCCCGAAGACGTGAGGCCCCCCTGTCTGGGGAGGACCCCTCTGCCCCGATTCCCGTCGGGGCACGAGTGTGGCAGCGACACCCGCGGGGCCCCAGAGCCGGCCGGCCCGTCGCTGCGTCGGGCGGCCGGTGGGGCGTTCGGGTGCGGGTGCCTGCGCTCCCTGCCTTCCCCGGTTTCCTCTGGCGTGTCCTCCCCACCCCGGGTACTAATGTTCCCTCCACGTCGGCACCCCTTTCCCCGAGGCGCTATATGGATCTTCTGTGACTTCGAAGGTGAATCCTTTTGAAAACTCGCATTCCTTATTGTGTATCTGGTAGGAAATAAGAAGGATTCAAACTATCGATGGAATGCGGACTTCAGATGGAGCTAACTTGCTGAACTCGCTTCGGGTTTCTGCCGGTCTCCCGTGCACAGGGGCCAACGGTCTATTCTGAGAACCGTAGGAGGTGACTCAAACGAAAGAGGTGATTTTCCATTCCAGCATACTCTTGGTTTTTGACCTCGTTTGAGGAGATTTTCAGAGTGTCTCTTGCAGTATCCAAGAGAAGGATTTCCTGTCAACAGCCTGGTCTAGCTGGTGACTTTCCAAGGAATGTTTCTACTTCTTAATCCTTCAGAATTTTTTCAAAGATTTAGATTTTGAAAAGTGTTTCTAGATGTCTTCTCACCTGGATTCTTCAATTCTGTTCCCGTGAACGAAGAGCCAACTGTTTAGATTCTCTTCCTCTGCATATATGGATAGGATCCAATTTTTCCTTTCCTAGGGTAACCTGGTCATGTACTTGGACAACTTTAGAATGTGTCCTGAATTCAGAGCCGATCGGTCAGCAGTTGCGGAGGCAGGCGTGTGAGGGGCGACAGCCTCGGGGACTGAGCCTCCACATCTTCAATCGGACCCTCTCTCCGGGGGCCACGGGGCAGGGTCCGGGCAGGCCGGGGGCGGCAGCCGGGGCGGGGGCTGAGAAGGCGGAGGGGGCCCACCCGCCTTCCAGCCCAGGGGGGCAGGACAGCAAAAGAGGCAGACAAAGAAAAACAAAAAGCCCAAGCCAACGGCCAACGGCTAACTGCCAACTGCCAACTGCCAACTGCCAAGGGCCGCGCTCGGCCCGGTATTGTTCCCCGCTGCCGCCTTCCAGCCCAGGGGGGCGGGACAGCAAAAGAGGCAGAGAAGGAAAAACAGAAAAGCCACAGGCCAACGGCCAACGGCTAACTGCCAACTGCAAACTGCCAACGGCCGCGCTCGGCCAGTATTGTTCCGCGCTGCCACCTTCCAGCCCAGGGTGGCGGGACAGCAAAAGAGGCAGAGCAAGAAAAACAAAAAAGCGCACGGCCAACGGCCAACGGCTAACTGCCAACTGCAAACTGCCAACGGCCGCGCTCGGCCAGTATTGTTCCGCGCTGCCACCTTCCAGCCCAGGGTGGCGGGACAGCAAAAGAGGCAGAGAAAGAAAAACAAAAAGCCCATGGCCAACGGCCAACTGCCATCTGCCAATGGCCGCGCTCGGCCCGGTATTGTTCCCCGCTGCCGCCTTCCATCCCAGGGGGGCGGGACAGCAAAAGAGGCAGAGCAAGAAAAACAAAAAAGCCCACTGTCAACGGCCAACTGCCAAATGCCAACTGCCAACTGCTGACTGCCAAGGGCCGAGCTGGCCCGGTATTGTTCCCCGCTGCAGCCTTCCAGCCCAGGGGGGCGGGACAGCAAAAGAGGCAGAGAAAGAAAGACAAAAAAGCCGACGGCCAACTGCCGCACCCCCGCACCCCGCATTGTCTACTGGCAGAGGTCTCCCATCCAGGTCCCGACCGGGCCTGACCCTGCTTAGCTTCCCAGATCAGACGAGATCTGGCACCTTCAGGACAGTGCGGCCTCAGACACTGGGGGGCGCTCCGGGAAGCCCCAAGAGGCCGAGCCGATAAGGGCCCCTCCCTGCCCAGGGCGGTCGCTCCCGCGGCCTCTGGCTTCCTAGACCCCACTGTACCGATACGAGCGGGGGGCGCGGGGGGGAGGCCAGGGGGAGACTGGCTGGTCTGGCGCGCGGTCGGCCACACCTCCTCTCCCATGGCGGAAACACGGAAGCGCCGACCCACAGTCCCACACCCCAGCGAGCAGACCCACGGGCTGGCGCGCCCTGGGACGGACTTCCAGGGGCGGGGACGGGGCGCCAGAGGCGGAGAGTGCTCGGGAGGGGACCCTCCACCGCCCCGCGGGAGGGCACGGTGGGGAGGGCCTTGGGGCGGGGCCGGGACGTGGAAGCGGGGACGCGGGGCAGGTCCTTCGCTCGGAGGTCGCGAAGACGTGCGGACCCCCTGTCTTGGGAGGACCGCTCTGCCCCGATTCCCGTCGGGGCACGAGTGTGGCAGTGGCACACGCGGGGCCCCAGAACCGGCCGGCCCGTCGCTGGGCCGGCGGCCGGTGGGGCGTGCGGGTGCGGATGCGTGCACTCCCTGCCTGCCCCAGTTTCCTCTGCCGTGTCCTCCCCGCCCCGGGTACTCAGTTTTCCCTCCACGTCGGCACCTCGTTCCCGGAGGCGCTATGTAGATCTTCTGTGACTTCGAATGTGAATCCTTTTGACAAATCGCATTCCTTATTGTGTATCTGGTAGGAAATAAGAAGGATTCAAACTATCGATGGAATGCGGACTTCAGATGGAGCTATGTTGCTGAACTCGCTTTGGGTTTCTGCCGGTCTCCGTGCACACGGGCCAACAGTCTATTCTGAGAACCGTAGCATGTGACGCAAACGAAAGAGTTGATTTTCCTTTCCCACATACTCTTGGTTTTTGACCTCGTTTGAGGAGATTTTCAGAGCGTCTCCTGTAGTATCGAAGAGAAGGATTTCCTATCAACACCCTCGTCTTGCTCGTGACTTTCCAAGGAATGTTTCTACTTCTTAATCCTTGAGAATATTTTCTAAAGATTCAGACTTCTGAAAAGTGTCTCTAGCTGTCTTCTCATCTGGATTCTTCCTTTATGTTCCCGTGAACGAATAGCCAACCGTTTAGATTCTCTTCTTCTGCATATATGGAGAGGATCCAATATTTCCTTTCCTAGGGTAACGTGGTCATGTACTTGGACAACTTTAGAATGTGTCCTGAATTCAGAGCCGGTCGGTCAGCAGTTGCGGAGGCAGGCGTGTGAGGGGCGACAGGCTCGGGGACTGAGCCTCCACATCTCCAATCGGACCCTCTCTCCGGGGGCCCCGGGGCAGGGTCCGGGCTGGCCGGGGGCGGGAGCCGGGGCGGGGGAGGAGAGGGCAGAGGGGGCCTCCCCTTCCCGGCCGAGGCGAGCGGAGGAGCCCGTCCCGCCTTCCAGCCCAGGGGGGCGGGACAGCAAAAGAGGCAGAGAAGGAAAAACAGAAAAGCCACAGGCCAACGGCCAACGGCCAACTGCCCACTGCCAACTGCCAACGGCCGCGCTCGGCCCAGTATTGTTCCCTGCTGCCGCCTTCCACCCCAAGGGGGCGGGACAGCAAAAGAGGCAGAGAAAGAAAAACAAAAAAGCCCACGGCCAACGGCCAACGGCTAACTGCCAACTGCCAACTGCCAACTGCCAACGGCCAAGCTCCGCCCAATATTGTTCCCCGCTGCCGCCTTCCAGCCCAGGGGGACGGGACAGCAAAAGAGGCAGAGAAAGAAAAACAAAAAAGCCCATGGCCAACGGCCAACTGCCAAATGCCAACTGCCAACTGCCAACTGCCAACGGCCGCGCTCGGCCCGGTATTGTTCCCCGCTGCCGCCTTCCAGCCCATGGGGGCGGGACAGCAAAAGAGGCAGAGCAAGAAAAACAAAAAAGCCCACGGCCAACGGCCCACTGCCAACTGCCAACTGCCAACTGCCAACGGCCGCGCTCGGCCCAGTATTGTTCCCCGCTGCCGCCTTCCAGCCCAGGGGGGCGGGACAGCAAAAGAGGCAGAGGAAGAAAAACAAAAAAGCCCACGGCCATCGGCCGTGCTCTGCCCGGTGTTGTTCTCCGGCAGCGGTCTCCCATCCGGGTCCCGACCGGACCCGACCCTGCTTAGCTTCCCAGATCAGACGAGATCGGGCGCCTTCAGGGCGGTGCGGCCTCAGACACTGGGGGGCGCTCCGCAACGCCCCAAGAGGCCGAGTCGAAAACGGCCCGTCCCAGCTCAGGGCGGTCCCTCCTGCTGCCCCTGGGCTTCGCTAGACAGCCCTCTGCAGATCGGGGCGGGGGGCGCGGGGGGGCGAGGGCAGGGGGAGACTGACGGGTCTGGCGCAGGGTCGCGCACACCCCCTCTCCCCCGGCGCAAACACGGAAGTGCCGCACCACAGTCCCACACCCCAGCGAGCAGACCCGCGGGCTGGCGCGCGCTGGGACGGACTTCCAGGGGCGGAGAGTGCGCGCGAGGGGGCCCTGCCCCGCCCCGCGGGAGGGCACGGTGGGGAGGGGCTTGGGGCGGGGCCGGGACGTGGAAGCGGGGACGCGGGGCCGGTCCTTCGCTCGGAGGTCGCGAAGACGTGCGGCCCCCCTGTCTTGGGAGGACCGCTCTGCCCCGATTCCCGTCGGGGCACGAGTGTGGCAGCGGCACCCGCGGGGCCCCAGAACCGGCCGGCCCGTCGCGGGGCCGGCGGCCGGTGGGGCGTTCGGGTGCGGATGCGTGCACTCCCTGCCTGCCCCAGTTTCCTCTGGCGTGTCCTCCCCGCCCCGGGTACTAAGTTTTCCCTCCACGTCGGCACCTCGTTCCCGGAGGCGCTATGTAGATCTTCTGTGACTTCGAATGGGAATCCTTTTGAAAACTCGCATTCCTTATTGTGTCTCTGGTAGGAAATAAGAAGGGTTCAAACTATCGATGGAATGCGGACCTCAGATGGAGCTATGTTGCTGAACTCGCTTCCGGTTTCTGCCGGTCTCTGTGCACACGGGCCAACAGTCTATTCTGAGAACCGTAGCATGTGAGGCAAACGAAAGAGTTGATTTTCCTTTCCCACATACTCTTGGTTTTTGACCTCGTTTGAGGAGATTTTCAGAGCGTCTCTTGTAGTATCGAAGGGAAGGATTTCTTATCAACACCCTCGTCTTGCTCGTGACTTTCCAAGGAATGTTTCTACTTCTTAATCCTTGAGAACATTTTCTAAAGATTCAGACTTTTGAAAACTGTCTCTAGATGTCTTCTCATCTGGATTCTTCCATTATGGTCCCGTGAACGAATAGCCAACCGTTTAGATTCTCTTCTTCTGCATATATGGAGAGGATCCAATTTTTTCTTTCCTAGGGTAACGTGGTCATGTACTTGGACAACTTTAGAATGTGCCCTGAATTCAGAGCCGATCGGTCAGCAGTTGCGGAGGCAGGCGTGTGAGGGGCGACAGCCTCGGGGACTGAGCCTCCACATCTCCAATCGGACCCTCTCTCCGGGGGCCCCGGGGCAGGGTCCGGGCCGGCCGGGGCCGGGAGTCGGGGCGGGGGCGGAGAGGGCAGAGGGGGCCGCCCCTGGACGGCCGAGGCGGGCGGAGGAGCCCCTCCCGCCTTCCAGCCCAGGGGGGCAGGACAGCAAAAGAGGCAGAGAAAGAAAAACAAAAAAGCCAACTGCCAACTGCCAACTGCCACGCCCGGCATTGTTCCCCGCCAGCGGTCTCCCGGCAGCAGTCTCCCGGCAGCAGTCTCCCAGCAGCGGTCTCCCATCCGGGTCCCGACCCTGCTTAGCTTCCCAGATCAGAGGAGATCCGGCGCCTTCAGGGCGGTGCGGCCTCAGACACTGGGGGGTGCTCTGGGAAGCCCCAAGAGGCCGAGCCAATAAGGGCCCCTCCTCGCCCAGGGCGGTCCCTCCCGCCGCCTCTGCGCTTCGCTATACACCCCTGTCCCGATTGGGGGGGGCTCGGAGGGAGGAGGGCAGGGGAAGACTGACGGGTCTGGCGCGTGGTCGCCCACACCTCCTGTCCCCTGGCAGAAACACGGAAGCGCCGCACCACCGTCCCACACCCCACCCAGCAGACCGGCGGGCTCGAGCGCGCTGGGACGGACTTCCAGGCGCGGGGACGGGGGGGGGGGACTAGAGGCGGAGAGTGCCCGCGAGGGGGCCCTCCCCCGCCCCGCGCGAGGGCACGGTGGGGAGGGGCTTCGGGGTTGGGCCGGGATGAGGAAGCGAGGCCGCGGGGCCGGTCCTTCGCCCGGAGGTCCCGAAGACGTGAGGCCCCCCTGTCTGGGGAGGACCCCTCTGCCCCGATTCCCGTCGGGGCACGAGTGTGGCAGCGACACCCGCGGGGCCCCAGAGCCGGCCGGCCCGTCGCTGCGTCGGGCGGCCGGTGGGGCGTTCGGGTGCGGGTGCCTGCGCTCCCTGCCTTCCCCGGTTTCCTCTGGCGTGTCCTCCCCACCCCGGGTACTAATGTTCCCTCCACGTCGGCACCCCTTTCCCCGAGGCGCTATATGGATCTTCTGTGACTTCGAAGGTGAATCCTTTTGAAAACTCGCATTCCTTATTGTGTATCTGGTAGGAAATAAGAAGGATTCAAACTATCGATGGAATGCGGACTTCAGATGGAGCTAACTTGCTGAACTCGCTTCGGGTTTCTGCCGGTCTCCCGTGCACAGGGGCCAACGGTCTATTCTGAGAACCGTAGGAGGTGACTCAAACGAAAGAGGTGATTTTCCATTCCAGCATACTCTTGGTTTTTGACCTCGTTTGAGGAGATTTTCAGAGTGTCTCTTGCAGTATCCAAGAGAAGGATTTCCTGTCAACAGCCTGGTCTAGCTGGTGACTTTCCAAGGAATGTTTCTACTTCTTAATCCTTCAGAATTTTTTCAAAGATTTAGATTTTGAAAAGTGTTTCTAGATGTCTTCTCACCTGGATTCTTCAATTCTGTTCCCGTGAACGAAGAGCCAACTGTTTAGATTCTCTTCCTCTGCATATATGGATAGGATCCAATTTTTCCTTTCCTAGGGTAACCTGGTCATGTACTTGGACAACTTTAGAATGTGTCCTGAATTCAGAGCCGATCGGTCAGCAGTTGCGGAGGCAGGCGTGTGAGGGGCGACAGCCTCGGGGACTGAGCCTCCACATCTTCAATCGGACCCTCTCTCCGGGGGCCACGGGGCAGGGTCCGGGCAGGCCGGGGGCGGCAGCCGGGGCGGGGGCTGAGAAGGCGGAGGGGGCCCACCCGCCTTCCAGCCCAGGGGGGCAGGACAGCAAAAGAGGCAGACAAAGAAAAACAAAAAGCCCAAGCCAACGGCCAACGGCTAACTGCCAACTGCCAACTGCCAACTGCCAAGGGCCGCGCTCGGCCCGGTATTGTTCCCCGCTGCCGCCTTCCAGCCCAGGGGGGCGGGACAGCAAAAGAGGCAGAGAAGGAAAAACAGAAAAGCCACAGGCCAACGGCCAACGGCTAACTGCCAACTGCAAACTGCCAACGGCCGCGCTCGGCCAGTATTGTTCCGCGCTGCCACCTTCCAGCCCAGGGTGGCGGGACAGCAAAAGAGGCAGAGCAAGAAAAACAAAAAAGCGCACGGCCAACGGCCAACGGCTAACTGCCAACTGCAAACTGCCAACGGCCGCGCTCGGCCAGTATTGTTCCGCGCTGCCACCTTCCAGCCCAGGGTGGCGGGACAGCAAAAGAGGCAGAGAAAGAAAAACAAAAAAGCCCATGGCCAACGGCCAACTGCCATCTGCCAATGGCCGCGCTCGGCCCGGTATTGTTCCCCGCTGCCGCCTTCCATCCCAGGGGGGCGGGACAGCAAAAGAGGCAGAGCAAGAAAAACAAAAAAGCCCACTGTCAACGGCCAACTGCCAAATGCCAACTGCCAACTGCTGACTGCCAAGGGCCGAGCTGGCCCGGTATTGTTCCCCGCTGCAGCCTTCCAGCCCAGGGGGGCGGGACAGCAAAAGAGGCAGAGAAAGAAAGACAAAAAAGCCGACGGCCAACTGCCGCACCCCCGCACCCCGCATTGTCTACTGGCAGAGGTCTCCCATCCAGGTCCCGACCGGGCCTGACCCTGCTTAGCTTCCCAGATCAGACGAGATCTGGCACCTTCAGGACAGTGCGGCCTCAGACACTGGGGGGCGCTCCGGGAAGCCCCAAGAGGCCGAGCCGATAAGGGCCCCTCCCTGCCCAGGGCGGTCGCTCCCGCGGCCTCTGGCTTCCTAGACCCCACTGTACCGATACGAGCGGGGGGCGCGGGGGGGAGGCCAGGGGGAGACTGGCTGGTCTGGCGCGCGGTCGGCCACACCTCCTCTCCCATGGCGGAAACACGGAAGCGCCGACCCACAGTCCCACACCCCAGCGAGCAGACCCACGGGCTGGCGCGCCCTGGGACGGACTTCCAGGGGCGGGGACGGGGCGCCAGAGGCGGAGAGTGCTCGGGAGGGGACCCTCCACCGCCCCGCGGGAGGGCACGGTGGGGAGGGCCTTGGGGCGGGGCCGGGACGTGGAAGCGGGGACGCGGGGCAGGTCCTTCGCTCGGAGGTCGCGAAGACGTGCGGACCCCCTGTCTTGGGAGGACCGCTCTGCCCCGATTCCCGTCGGGGCACGAGTGTGGCAGTGGCACACGCGGGGCCCCAGAACCGGCCGGCCCGTCGCTGGGCCGGCGGCCGGTGGGGCGTGCGGGTGCGGATGCGTGCACTCCCTGCCTGCCCCAGTTTCCTCTGCCGTGTCCTCCCCGCCCCGGGTACTCAGTTTTCCCTCCACGTCGGCACCTCGTTCCCGGAGGCGCTATGTAGATCTTCTGTGACTTCGAATGTGAATCCTTTTGACAAATCGCATTCCTTATTGTGTATCTGGTAGGAAATAAGAAGGATTCAAACTATCGATGGAATGCGGACTTCAGATGGAGCTATGTTGCTGAACTCGCTTTGGGTTTCTGCCGGTCTCCGTGCACACGGGCCAACAGTCTATTCTGAGAACCGTAGCATGTGACGCAAACGAAAGAGTTGATTTTCCTTTCCCACATACTCTTGGTTTTTGACCTCGTTTGAGGAGATTTTCAGAGCGTCTCCTGTAGTATCGAAGAGAAGGATTTCCTATCAACACCCTCGTCTTGCTCGTGACTTTCCAAGGAATGTTTCTACTTCTTAATCCTTGAGAATATTTTCTAAAGATTCAGACTTCTGAAAAGTGTCTCTAGCTGTCTTCTCATCTGGATTCTTCCTTTATGTTCCCGTGAACGAATAGCCAACCGTTTAGATTCTCTTCTTCTGCATATATGGAGAGGATCCAATATTTCCTTTCCTAGGGTAACGTGGTCATGTACTTGGACAACTTTAGAATGTGTCCTGAATTCAGAGCCGGTCGGTCAGCAGTTGCGGAGGCAGGCGTGTGAGGGGCGACAGGCTCGGGGACTGAGCCTCCACATCTCCAATCGGACCCTCTCTCCGGGGGCCCCGGGGCAGGGTCCGGGCTGGCCGGGGGCGGGAGCCGGGGCGGGGGAGGAGAGGGCAGAGGGGGCCTCCCCTTCCCGGCCGAGGCGAGCGGAGGAGCCCGTCCCGCCTTCCAGCCCAGGGGGGCGGGACAGCAAAAGAGGCAGAGAAGGAAAAACAGAAAAGCCACAGGCCAACGGCCAACGGCCAACTGCCCACTGCCAACTGCCAACGGCCGCGCTCGGCCCAGTATTGTTCCCTGCTGCCGCCTTCCACCCCAAGGGGGCGGGACAGCAAAAGAGGCAGAGAAAGAAAAACAAAAAAGCCCACGGCCAACGGCCAACGGCTAACTGCCAACTGCCAACTGCCAACTGCCAACGGCCAAGCTCCGCCCAATATTGTTCCCCGCTGCCGCCTTCCAGCCCAGGGGGACGGGACAGCAAAAGAGGCAGAGAAAGAAAAACAAAAAAGCCCATGGCCAACGGCCAACTGCCAAATGCCAACTGCCAACTGCCAACTGCCAACGGCCGCGCTCGGCCCGGTATTGTTCCCCGCTGCCGCCTTCCAGCCCATGGGGGCGGGACAGCAAAAGAGGCAGAGCAAGAAAAACAAAAAAGCCCACGGCCAACGGCCCACTGCCAACTGCCAACTGCCAACTGCCAACGGCCGCGCTCGGCCCAGTATTGTTCCCCGCTGCCGCCTTCCAGCCCAGGGGGGCGGGACAGCAAAAGAGGCAGAGGAAGAAAAACAAAAAAGCCCACGGCCATCGGCCGTGCTCTGCCCGGTGTTGTTCTCCGGCAGCGGTCTCCCATCCGGGTCCCGACCGGACCCGACCCTGCTTAGCTTCCCAGATCAGACGAGATCGGGCGCCTTCAGGGCGGTGCGGCCTCAGACACTGGGGGGCGCTCCGCAACGCCCCAAGAGGCCGAGTCGAAAACGGCCCGTCCCAGCTCAGGGCGGTCCCTCCTGCTGCCCCTGGGCTTCGCTAGACAGCCCTCTGCAGATCGGGGCGGGGGGCGCGGGGGGGGCGAGGGCAGGGGGAGACTGACGGGTCTGGCGCAGGGTCGCGCACACCCCCCTCTCCCCCGGCGCAAACACGGAAGTGCCGCACCACAGTCCCACACCCCAGCGAGCAGACCCGCGGGCTGGCGCGCGCTGGGACGGACTTCCAGGGGCGGAGAGTGCGCGCGAGGGGGCCCTGCCCCGCCCCGCGGGAGGGCACGGTGGGGAGGGGCTTGGGGCGGGGCCGGGACGTGGAAGCGGGGACGCGGGGCCGGTCCTTCGCTCGGAGGTCGCGAAGACGTGCGGCCCCCCTGTCTTGGGAGGACCGCTCTGCCCCGATTCCCGTCGGGGCACGAGTGTGGCAGCGGCACCCGCGGGGCCCCAGAACCGGCCGGCCCGTCGCGGGGCCGGCGGCCGGTGGGGCGTTCGGGTGCGGATGCGTGCACTCCCTGCCTGCCCCAGTTTCCTCTGGCGTGTCCTCCCCGCCCCGGGTACTAAGTTTTCCCTCCACGTCGGCACCTCGTTCCCGGAGGCGCTATGTAGATCTTCTGTGACTTCGAATGGGAATCCTTTTGAAAACTCGCATTCCTTATTGTGTCTCTGGTAGGAAATAAGAAGGGTTCAAACTATCGATGGAATGCGGACCTCAGATGGAGCTATGTTGCTGAACTCGCTTCCGGTTTCTGCCGGTCTCTGTGCACACGGGCCAACAGTCTATTCTGAGAACCGTAGCATGTGAGGCAAACGAAAGAGTTGATTTTCCTTTCCCACATACTCTTGGTTTTTGACCTCGTTTGAGGAGATTTTCAGAGCGTCTCTTGTAGTATCGAAGGGAAGGATTTCTTATCAACACCCTCGTCTTGCTCGTGACTTTCCAAGGAATGTTTCTACTTCTTAATCCTTGAGAACATTTTCTAAAGATTCAGACTTTTGAAAACTGTCTCTAGATGTCTTCTCATCTGGATTCTTCCATTATGGTCCCGTGAACGAATAGCCAACCGTTTAGATTCTCTTCTTCTGCATATATGGAGAGGATCCAATTTTTTCTTTCCTAGGGTAACGTGGTCATGTACTTGGACAACTTTAGAATGTGCCCTGAATTCAGAGCCGATCGGTCAGCAGTTGCGGAGGCAGGCGTGTGAGGGGCGACAGCCTCGGGGACTGAGCCTCCACATCTCCAATCGGACCCTCTCTCCGGGGGCCCCGGGGCAGGGTCCGGGCCGGCCGGGGCCGGGAGTCGGGGCGGGGGCGGAGAGGGCAGAGGGGGCCGCCCCTGGACGGCCGAGGCGGGCGGAGGAGCCCCTCCCGCCTTCCAGCCCAGGGGGGCAGGACAGCAAAAGAGGCAGAGAAAGAAAAACAAAAAAGCCAACTGCCAACTGCCAACTGCCACGCCCGGCATTGTTCCCCGCCAGCGGTCTCCCGGCAGCAGTCTCCCGGCAGCAGTCTCCCAGCAGCGGTCTCCCATCCGGGTCCCGACCCTGCTTAGCTTCCCAGATCAGAGGAGATCCGGCGCCTTCAGGGCGGTGCGGCCTCAGACACTGGGGGGTGCTCTGGGAAGCCCCAAGAGGCCGAGCCAATAAGGGCCCCTCCTCGCCCAGGGCGGTCCCTCCCGCCGCCTCTGCGCTTCGCTATACACCCCTGTCCCGATTGGGGGGGGCTCGGAGGGAGGAGGGCAGGGGAAGACTGACGGGTCTGGCGCGTGGTCGCCCACACCTCCTGTCCCCTGGCAGAAACACGGAAGCGCCGCACCACCGTCCCACACCCCACCCAGCAGACCGGCGGGCTCGAGCGCGCTGGGACGGACTTCCAGGCGCGGGGACGGGGGGGGGGACTAGAGGCGGAGAGTGCCCGCGAGGGGGCCCTCCCCCGCCCCGCGCGAGGGCACGGTGGGGAGGGGCTTCGGGGTTGGGCCGGGATGAGGAAGCGAGGCCGCGGGGCCGGTCCTTCGCCCGGAGGTCCCGAAGACGTGAGGCCCCCCTGTCTGGGGAGGACCCCTCTGCCCCGATTCCCGTCGGGGCACGAGTGTGGCAGCGACACCCGCGGGGCCCCAGAGCCGGCCGGCCCGTCGCTGCGTCGGGCGGCCGGTGGGGCGTTCGGGTGCGGGTGCCTGCGCTCCCTGCCTTCCCCGGTTTCCTCTGGCGTGTCCTCCCCACCCCGGGTACTAATGTTCCCTCCACGTCGGCACCCCTTTCCCCGAGGCGCTATATGGATCTTCTGTGACTTCGAAGGTGAATCCTTTTGAAAACTCGCATTCCTTATTGTGTATCTGGTAGGAAATAAGAAGGATTCAAACTATCGATGGAATGCGGACTTCAGATGGAGCTAACTTGCTGAACTCGCTTCGGGTTTCTGCCGGTCTCCCGTGCACAGGGGCCAACGGTCTATTCTGAGAACCGTAGGAGGTGACTCAAACGAAAGAGGTGATTTTCCATTCCAGCATACTCTTGGTTTTTGACCTCGTTTGAGGAGATTTTCAGAGTGTCTCTTGCAGTATCCAAGAGAAGGATTTCCTGTCAACAGCCTGGTCTAGCTGGTGACTTTCCAAGGAATGTTTCTACTTCTTAATCCTTCAGAATTTTTTCAAAGATTTAGATTTTGAAAAGTGTTTCTAGATGTCTTCTCACCTGGATTCTTCAATTCTGTTCCCGTGAACGAAGAGCCAACTGTTTAGATTCTCTTCCTCTGCATATATGGATAGGATCCAATTTTTCCTTTCCTAGGGTAACCTGGTCATGTACTTGGACAACTTTAGAATGTGTCCTGAATTCAGAGCCGATCGGTCAGCAGTTGCGGAGGCAGGCGTGTGAGGGGCGACAGCCTCGGGGACTGAGCCTCCACATCTTCAATCGGACCCTCTCTCCGGGGGCCACGGGGCAGGGTCCGGGCAGGCCGGGGGCGGCAGCCGGGGCGGGGGCTGAGAAGGCGGAGGGGGCCCACCCGCCTTCCAGCCCAGGGGGGCAGGACAGCAAAAGAGGCAGACAAAGAAAAACAAAAAGCCCAAGCCAACGGCCAACGGCTAACTGCCAACTGCCAACTGCCAACTGCCAAGGGCCGCGCTCGGCCCGGTATTGTTCCCCGCTGCCGCCTTCCAGCCCAGGGGGGCGGGACAGCAAAAGAGGCAGAGAAGGAAAAACAGAAAAGCCACAGGCCAACGGCCAACGGCTAACTGCCAACTGCAAACTGCCAACGGCCGCGCTCGGCCAGTATTGTTCCGCGCTGCCACCTTCCAGCCCAGGGTGGCGGGACAGCAAAAGAGGCAGAGCAAGAAAAACAAAAAAGCGCACGGCCAACGGCCAACGGCTAACTGCCAACTGCAAACTGCCAACGGCCGCGCTCGGCCAGTATTGTTCCGCGCTGCCACCTTCCAGCCCAGGGTGGCGGGACAGCAAAAGAGGCAGAGAAAGAAAAACAAAAAAGCCCATGGCCAACGGCCAACTGCCATCTGCCAATGGCCGCGCTCGGCCCGGTATTGTTCCCCGCTGCCGCCTTCCATCCCAGGGGGGCGGGACAGCAAAAGAGGCAGAGCAAGAAAAACAAAAAAGCCCACTGTCAACGGCCAACTGCCAAATGCCAACTGCCAACTGCTGACTGCCAAGGGCCGAGCTGGCCCGGTATTGTTCCCCGCTGCAGCCTTCCAGCCCAGGGGGGCGGGACAGCAAAAGAGGCAGAGAAAGAAAGACAAAAAAGCCGACGGCCAACTGCCGCACCCCCGCACCCCGCATTGTCTACTGGCAGAGGTCTCCCATCCAGGTCCCGACCGGGCCTGACCCTGCTTAGCTTCCCAGATCAGACGAGATCTGGCACCTTCAGGACAGTGCGGCCTCAGACACTGGGGGGCGCTCCGGGAAGCCCCAAGAGGCCGAGCCGATAAGGGCCCCTCCCTGCCCAGGGCGGTCGCTCCCGCGGCCTCTGGCTTCCTAGACCCCACTGTACCGATACGAGCGGGGGGCGCGGGGGGGAGGCCAGGGGGAGACTGGCTGGTCTGGCGCGCGGTCGGCCACACCTCCTCTCCCATGGCGGAAACACGGAAGCGCCGACCCACAGTCCCACACCCCAGCGAGCAGACCCACGGGCTGGCGCGCCCTGGGACGGACTTCCAGGGGCGGGGACGGGGCGCCAGAGGCGGAGAGTGCTCGGGAGGGGACCCTCCACCGCCCCGCGGGAGGGCACGGTGGGGAGGGCCTTGGGGCGGGGCCGGGACGTGGAAGCGGGGACGCGGGGCAGGTCCTTCGCTCGGAGGTCGCGAAGACGTGCGGACCCCCTGTCTTGGGAGGACCGCTCTGCCCCGATTCCCGTCGGGGCACGAGTGTGGCAGTGGCACACGCGGGGCCCCAGAACCGGCCGGCCCGTCGCTGGGCCGGCGGCCGGTGGGGCGTGCGGGTGCGGATGCGTGCACTCCCTGCCTGCCCCAGTTTCCTCTGCCGTGTCCTCCCCGCCCCGGGTACTCAGTTTTCCCTCCACGTCGGCACCTCGTTCCCGGAGGCGCTATGTAGATCTTCTGTGACTTCGAATGTGAATCCTTTTGACAAATCGCATTCCTTATTGTGTATCTGGTAGGAAATAAGAAGGATTCAAACTATCGATGGAATGCGGACTTCAGATGGAGCTATGTTGCTGAACTCGCTTTGGGTTTCTGCCGGTCTCCGTGCACACGGGCCAACAGTCTATTCTGAGAACCGTAGCATGTGACGCAAACGAAAGAGTTGATTTTCCTTTCCCACATACTCTTGGTTTTTGACCTCGTTTGAGGAGATTTTCAGAGCGTCTCCTGTAGTATCGAAGAGAAGGATTTCCTATCAACACCCTCGTCTTGCTCGTGACTTTCCAAGGAATGTTTCTACTTCTTAATCCTTGAGAATATTTTCTAAAGATTCAGACTTCTGAAAAGTGTCTCTAGCTGTCTTCTCATCTGGATTCTTCCTTTATGTTCCCGTGAACGAATAGCCAACCGTTTAGATTCTCTTCTTCTGCATATATGGAGAGGATCCAATATTTCCTTTCCTAGGGTAACGTGGTCATGTACTTGGACAACTTTAGAATGTGTCCTGAATTCAGAGCCGGTCGGTCAGCAGTTGCGGAGGCAGGCGTGTGAGGGGCGACAGGCTCGGGGACTGAGCCTCCACATCTCCAATCGGACCCTCTCTCCGGGGGCCCCGGGGCAGGGTCCGGGCTGGCCGGGGGCGGGAGCCGGGGCGGGGGAGGAGAGGGCAGAGGGGGCCTCCCCTTCCCGGCCGAGGCGAGCGGAGGAGCCCGTCCCGCCTTCCAGCCCAGGGGGGCGGGACAGCAAAAGAGGCAGAGAAGGAAAAACAGAAAAGCCACAGGCCAACGGCCAACGGCCAACTGCCCACTGCCAACTGCCAACGGCCGCGCTCGGCCCAGTATTGTTCCCTGCTGCCGCCTTCCACCCCAAGGGGGCGGGACAGCAAAAGAGGCAGAGAAAGAAAAACAAAAAAGCCCACGGCCAACGGCCAACGGCTAACTGCCAACTGCCAACTGCCAACTGCCAACGGCCAAGCTCCGCCCAATATTGTTCCCCGCTGCCGCCTTCCAGCCCAGGGGGACGGGACAGCAAAAGAGGCAGAGAAAGAAAAACAAAAAAGCCCATGGCCAACGGCCAACTGCCAAATGCCAACTGCCAACTGCCAACTGCCAACGGCCGCGCTCGGCCCGGTATTGTTCCCCGCTGCCGCCTTCCAGCCCATGGGGGCGGGACAGCAAAAGAGGCAGAGCAAGAAAAACAAAAAAGCCCACGGCCAACGGCCCACTGCCAACTGCCAACTGCCAACTGCCAACGGCCGCGCTCGGCCCAGTATTGTTCCCCGCTGCCGCCTTCCAGCCCAGGGGGGCGGGACAGCAAAAGAGGCAGAGGAAGAAAAACAAAAAAGCCCACGGCCATCGGCCGTGCTCTGCCCGGTGTTGTTCTCCGGCAGCGGTCTCCCATCCGGGTCCCGACCGGACCCGACCCTGCTTAGCTTCCCAGATCAGACGAGATCGGGCGCCTTCAGGGCGGTGCGGCCTCAGACACTGGGGGGCGCTCCGCAACGCCCCAAGAGGCCGAGTCGAAAACGGCCCGTCCCAGCTCAGGGCGGTTCCTCCTGCTGCCCCTGGGCTTCGCTAGACAGCCCTCTGCAGATCGGGGCGGGGGGCGCGGGGGGGCGAGGGCAGGGGGAGACTGACGGGTCTGGCGCAGGGTCGCGCACACCCCCTCTCCCCCGGCGCAAACACGGAAGTGCCGCACCACAGTCCCACACCCCAGCGAGCAGACCCGCGGGCTGGCGCGCGCTGGGACGGACTTCCAGGGGCGGAGAGTGCGCGCGAGGGGGCCCTGCCCCGCCCCGCGGGAGGGCACGGTGGGGAGGGGCTTGGGGCGGGGCCGGGACGTGGAAGCGGGGACGCGGGGCCGGTCCTTCGCTCGGAGGTCGCGAAGACGTGCGGCCCCCCTGTCTTGGGAGGACCGCTCTGCCCCGATTCCCGTCGGGGCACGAGTGTGGCAGCGGCACCCGCGGGGCCCCAGAACCGGCCGGCCCGTCGCGGGGCCGGCGGCCGGTGGGGCGTTCGGGTGCGGATGCGTGCACTCCCTGCCTGCCCCAGTTTCCTCTGGCGTGTCCTCCCCGCCCCGGGTACTAAGTTTTCCCTCCACGTCGGCACCTCGTTCCCGGAGGCGCTATGTAGATCTTCTGTGACTTCGAATGGGAATCCTTTTGAAAACTCGCATTCCTTATTGTGTCTCTGGTAGGAAATAAGAAGGGTTCAAACTATCGATGGAATGCGGACCTCAGATGGAGCTATGTTGCTGAACTCGCTTCCGGTTTCTGCCGGTCTCTGTGCACACGGGCCAACAGTCTATTCTGAGAACCGTAGCATGTGAGGCAAACGAAAGAGTTGATTTTCCTTTCCCACATACTCTTGGTTTTTGACCTCGTTTGAGGAGATTTTCAGAGCGTCTCTTGTAGTATCGAAGGGAAGGATTTCTTATCAACACCCTCGTCTTGCTCGTGACTTTCCAAGGAATGTTTCTACTTCTTAATCCTTGAGAACATTTTCTAAAGATTCAGACTTTTGAAAACTGTCTCTAGATGTCTTCTCATCTGGATTCTTCCATTATGTTCCCGTGAACGAATAGCCAACCGTTTAGATTCTCTTCTTCTGCATATATGGAGAGGATCCAATTTTTCCTTTCCTAGGGTAACGTGGTCATGTACTTGGACAACTTTAGAATGTGCCCTGAATTCAGAGCCGGTCGGTCGGCAGTTGCGGAGGCAGGCGTGTGAGGGGCGACAGCCTCGGGGACTGAGCCTCCACATCTCCAATCGGACCCTCTCTCCGGGGGCCCCGGGGCAGGGTCCGGGCCGGCCGGGGCCGGGAGTCGGGGCGGGGGCGGAGAGGGCAGAGGGGGCCGCCCCTGGACGGCCGAGGCGGGCGGAGGAGCCCCTCCCGCCTTCCAGCCCAGGGGGGCAGGACAGCAAAAGAGGCAGAGAAAGAAAAACAAAAAAGCCAACTGCCAACTGCCAACTGCCACGCCCGGCATTGTTCCCCGCCAGCGGTCTCCCGGCAGCAGTCTCCCGGCAGCAGTCTCCCAGCAGCGGTCTCCCATCCGGGTCCCGACCCTGCTTAGCTTCCCAGATCAGAGGAGATCCGGCGCCTTCAGGGCGGTGCGGCCTCAGACACTGGGGGGTGCTCTGGGAAGCCCCAAGAGGCCGAGCCAATAAGGGCCCCTCCTCGCCCAGGGCGGTCCCTCCCGCCGCCTCTGCGCTTCGCTATACACCCCTGTCCCGATTGGGGGGGGCTCGGAGGGAGGAGGGCAGGGGAAGACTGACGGGTCTGGCGCGTGGTCGCCCACACCTCCTGTCCCCTGGCAGAAACACGGAAGCGCCGCACCACCGTCCCACACCCCACCCAGCAGACCGGCGGGCTCGAGCGCGCTGGGACGGACTTCCAGGCGCGGGGACGGGGGGGGGGGGGGGGCCAGAGGTGGAGAGTGCCCGCGAGGGGGCCCTCCCCCGCCCCGCGCGAGGGCACGGTGGGGAGGGGCTTCGGGGTTGGGCCGGGATGAGGAAGCGAGGCCGCGGGGCCGGTCCTTCGCCCGGAGGTCCCGAAGACGTGAGGCCCCCCTGTCTGGGGAGGACCCCTCTGCCCCGATTCCCGTCGGGGCACGAGTGTGGCAGCGACACCCGCGGGGCCCCAGAGCCGGCCGGCCCGTCGCTGCGTCGGGCGGCCGGTGGGGCGTTCGGGTGCGGGTGCCTGCGCTCCCTGCCTTCCCCGGTTTCCTCTGGCGTGTCCTCCCCACCCCGGGTACTAATGTTCCCTCCACGTCGGCACCCCTTTCCCCGAGGCGCTATATGGATCTTCTGTGACTTCGAAGGTGAATCCTTTTGAAAACTCGCATTCCTTATTGTGTATCTGGTAGGAAATAAGAAGGATTCAAACTATCGATGGAATGCGGACTTCAGATGGAGCTAACTTGCTGAACTCGCTTCGGGTTTCTGCCGGTCTCCCGTGCACAGGGGCCAACGGTCTATTCTGAGAACCGTAGGAGGTGACTCAAACGAAAGAGGTGATTTTCCATTCCAGCATACTCTTGGTTTTTGACCTCGTTTGAGGAGATTTTCAGAGTGTCTCTTGCAGTATCCAAGAGAAGGATTTCCTGTCAACAGCCTGGTCTAGCTGGTGACTTTCCAAGGAATGTTTCTACTTCTTAATCCTTCAGAATTTTTTCAAAGATTTAGATTTTGAAAAGTGTTTCTAGATGTCTTCTCACCTGGATTCTTCAATTCTGTTCCCGTGAACGAAGAGCCAACTGTTTAGATTCTCTTCCTCTGCATATATGGATAGGATCCAATTTTTCCTTTCCTAGGGTAACCTGGTCATGTACTTGGACAACTTTAGAATGTGTCCTGAATTCAGAGCCGATCGGTCAGCAGTTGCGGAGGCAGGCGTGTGAGGGGCGACAGCCTCGGGGACTGAGCCTCCACATCTTCAATCGGACCCTCTCTCCGGGGGCCACGGGGCAGGGTCCGGGCAGGCCGGGGGCGGCAGCCGGGGCGGGGGCTGAGAAGGCGGAGGGGGCCCACCCGCCTTCCAGCCCAGGGGGGCAGGACAGCAAAAGAGGCAGACAAAGAAAAACAAAAAGCCCAAGCCAACGGCCAACGGCTAACTGCCAACTGCCAACTGCCAACTGCCAAGGGCCGCGCTCGGCCCGGTATTGTTCCCCGCTGCCGCCTTCCAGCCCAGGGGGGCGGGACAGCAAAAGAGGCAGAGAAGGAAAAACAGAAAAGCCACAGGCCAACGGCCAACGGCTAACTGCCAACTGCAAACTGCCAACGGCCGCGCTCGGCCAGTATTGTTCCGCGCTGCCACCTTCCAGCCCAGGGTGGCGGGACAGCAAAAGAGGCAGAGCAAGAAAAACAAAAAAGCGCACGGCCAACGGCCAACGGCTAACTGCCAACTGCAAACTGCCAACGGCCGCGCTCGGCCAGTATTGTTCCGCGCTGCCACCTTCCAGCCCAGGGTGGCGGGACAGCAAAAGAGGCAGAGAAAGAAAAACAAAAAAGCCCATGGCCAACGGCCAACTGCCATCTGCCAATGGCCGCGCTCGGCCCGGTATTGTTCCCCGCTGCCGCCTTCCATCCCAGGGGGGCGGGACAGCAAAAGAGGCAGAGCAAGAAAAACAAAAAAGCCCACTGTCAACGGCCAACTGCCAAATGCCAACTGCCAACTGCTGACTGCCAAGGGCCGAGCTGGCCCGGTATTGTTCCCCGCTGCAGCCTTCCAGCCCAGGGGGGCGGGACAGCAAAAGAGGCAGAGAAAGAAAGACAAAAAAGCCGACGGCCAACTGCCGCACCCCCGCACCCCGCATTGTCTACTGGCAGAGGTCTCCCATCCAGGTCCCGACCGGGCCTGACCCTGCTTAGCTTCCCAGATCAGACGAGATCTGGCACCTTCAGGACAGTGCGGCCTCAGACACTGGGGGGCGCTCCGGGAAGCCCCAAGAGGCCGAGCCGATAAGGGCCCCTCCCTGCCCAGGGCGGTCGCTCCCGCGGCCTCTGGCTTCCTAGACCCCACTGTACCGATACGAGCGGGGGGCGCGGGGGGGAGGCCAGGGGGAGACTGGCTGGTCTGGCGCGCGGTCGGCCACACCTCCTCTCCCATGGCGGAAACACGGAAGCGCCGACCCACAGTCCCACACCCCAGCGAGCAGACCCACGGGCTGGCGCGCCCTGGGACGGACTTCCAGGGGCGGGGACGGGGCGCCAGAGGCGGAGAGTGCTCGGGAGGGGACCCTCCACCGCCCCGCGGGAGGGCACGGTGGGGAGGGCCTTGGGGCGGGGCCGGGACGTGGAAGCGGGGACGCGGGGCAGGTCCTTCGCTCGGAGGTCGCGAAGACGTGCGGACCCCCTGTCTTGGGAGGACCGCTCTGCCCCGATTCCCGTCGGGGCACGAGTGTGGCAGTGGCACACGCGGGGCCCCAGAACCGGCCGGCCCGTCGCTGGGCCGGCGGCCGGTGGGGCGTGCGGGTGCGGATGCGTGCACTCCCTGCCTGCCCCAGTTTCCTCTGCCGTGTCCTCCCCGCCCCGGGTACTCAGTTTTCCCTCCACGTCGGCACCTCGTTCCCGGAGGCGCTATGTAGATCTTCTGTGACTTCGAATGTGAATCCTTTTGACAAATCGCATTCCTTATTGTGTATCTGGTAGGAAATAAGAAGGATTCAAACTATCGATGGAATGCGGACTTCAGATGGAGCTATGTTGCTGAACTCGCTTTGGGTTTCTGCCGGTCTCCGTGCACACGGGCCAACAGTCTATTCTGAGAACCGTAGCATGTGACGCAAACGAAAGAGTTGATTTTCCTTTCCCACATACTCTTGGTTTTTGACCTCGTTTGAGGAGATTTTCAGAGCGTCTCCTGTAGTATCGAAGAGAAGGATTTCCTATCAACACCCTCGTCTTGCTCGTGACTTTCCAAGGAATGTTTCTACTTCTTAATCCTTGAGAATATTTTCTAAAGATTCAGACTTCTGAAAAGTGTCTCTAGCTGTCTTCTCATCTGGATTCTTCCTTTATGTTCCCGTGAACGAATAGCCAACCGTTTAGATTCTCTTCTTCTGCATATATGGAGAGGATCCAATATTTCCTTTCCTAGGGTAACGTGGTCATGTACTTGGACAACTTTAGAATGTGTCCTGAATTCAGAGCCGGTCGGTCAGCAGTTGCGGAGGCAGGCGTGTGAGGGGCGACAGGCTCGGGGACTGAGCCTCCACATCTCCAATCGGACCCTCTCTCCGGGGGCCCCGGGGCAGGGTCCGGGCTGGCCGGGGGCGGGAGCCGGGGCGGGGGAGGAGAGGGCAGAGGGGGCCTCCCCTTCCCGGCCGAGGCGAGCGGAGGAGCCCGTCCCGCCTTCCAGCCCAGGGGGGCGGGACAGCAAAAGAGGCAGAGAAGGAAAAACAGAAAAGCCACAGGCCAACGGCCAACGGCCAACTGCCCACTGCCAACTGCCAACGGCCGCGCTCGGCCCAGTATTGTTCCCTGCTGCCGCCTTCCACCCCAAGGGGGCGGGACAGCAAAAGAGGCAGAGAAAGAAAAACAAAAAAGCCCACGGCCAACGGCCAACGGCTAACTGCCAACTGCCAACTGCCAACTGCCAACGGCCAAGCTCCGCCCAATATTGTTCCCCGCTGCCGCCTTCCAGCCCAGGGGGACGGGACAGCAAAAGAGGCAGAGAAAGAAAAACAAAAAAGCCCATGGCCAACGGCCAACTGCCAAATGCCAACTGCCAACTGCCAACTGCCAACGGCCGCGCTCGGCCCGGTATTGTTCCCCGCTGCCGCCTTCCAGCCCATGGGGGCGGGACAGCAAAAGAGGCAGAGCAAGAAAAACAAAAAAGCCCACGGCCAACGGCCCACTGCCAACTGCCAACTGCCAACTGCCAACGGCCGCGCTCGGCCCAGTATTGTTCCCCGCTGCCGCCTTCCAGCCCAGGGGGGCGGGACAGCAAAAGAGGCAGAGGAAGAAAAACAAAAAAGCCCACGGCCATCGGCCGTGCTCTGCCCGGTGTTGTTCTCCGGCAGCGGTCTCCCATCCGGGTCCCGACCGGACCCGACCCTGCTTAGCTTCCCAGATCAGACGAGATCGGGCGCCTTCAGGGCGGTGCGGCCTCAGACACTGGGGGGCGCTCCGCAACGCCCCAAGAGGCCGAGTCGAAAACGGCCCGTCCCAGCTCAGGGCGGTCCCTCCTGCTGCCCCTGGGCTTCGCTAGACAGCCCTCTGCAGATCGGGGCGGGGGGCGCGGGGGGGCGAGGGCAGGGGGAGACTGACGGGTCTGGCGCAGGGTCGCGCACACCCCCTCTCCCCCGGCGCAAACACGGAAGTGCCGCACCACAGTCCCACACCCCAGCGAGCAGACCCGCGGGCTGGCGCGCGCTGGGACGGACTTCCAGGGGCGGAGAGTGCGCGCGAGGGGGCCCTGCCCCGCCCCGCGGGAGGGCACGGTGGGGAGGGGCTTGGGGCGGGGCCGGGACGTGGAAGCGGGGACGCGGGGCCGGTCCTTCGCTCGGAGGTCGCGAAGACGTGCGGCCCCCCTGTCTTGGGAGGACCGCTCTGCCCCGATTCCCGTCGGGGCACGAGTGTGGCAGCGGCACCCGCGGGGCCCCAGAACCGGCCGGCCCGTCGCGGGGCCGGCGGCCGGTGGGGCGTTCGGGTGCGGATGCGTGCACTCCCTGCCTGCCCCAGTTTCCTCTGGCGTGTCCTCCCCGCCCCGGGTACTAAGTTTTCCCTCCACGTCGGCACCTCGTTCCCGGAGGCGCTATGTAGATCTTCTGTGACTTCGAATGGGAATCCTTTTGAAAACTCGCATTCCTTATTGTGTCTCTGGTAGGAAATAAGAAGGGTTCAAACTATCGATGGAATGCGGACCTCAGATGGAGCTATGTTGCTGAACTCGCTTCCGGTTTCTGCCGGTCTCTGTGCACACGGGCCAACAGTCTATTCTGAGAACCGTAGCATGTGAGGCAAACGAAAGAGTTGATTTTCCTTTCCCACATACTCTTGGTTTTTGACCTCGTTTGAGGAGATTTTCAGAGCGTCTCTTGTAGTATCGAAGGGAAGGATTTCTTATCAACACCCTCGTCTTGCTCGTGACTTTCCAAGGAATGTTTCTACTTCTTAATCCTTGAGAACATTTTCTAAAGATTCAGACTTTTGAAAACTGTCTCTAGATGTCTTCTCATCTGGATTCTTCCATTATGTTCCCGTGAACGAATAGCCAACCGTTTAGATTCTCTTCTTCTGCATATATGGAGAGGATCCAATTTTTCCTTTCCTAGGGTAACGTGGTCATGTACTTGGACAACTTTAGAATGTGCCCTGAATTCAGAGCCGGTCGGTCGGCAGTTGCGGAGGCAGGCGTGTGAGGGGCGACAGCCTCGGGGACTGAGCCTCCACATCTCCAATCGGACCCTCTCTCCGGGGGCCCCGGGGCAGGGTCCGGGCCGGCCGGGGCCGGGAGTCGGGGCGGGGGCGGAGAGGGCAGAGGGGGCCGCCCCTGGACGGCCGAGGCGGGCGGAGGAGCCCCTCCCGCCTTCCAGCCCAGGGGGGCAGGACAGCAAAAGAGGCAGAGAAAGAAAAACAAAAAAGCCAACTGCCAACTGCCAACTGCCACGCCCGGCATTGTTCCCCGCCAGCGGTCTCCCGGCAGCAGTCTCCCGGCAGCAGTCTCCCAGCAGCGGTCTCCCATCCGGGTCCCGACCCTGCTTAGCTTCCCAGATCAGAGGAGATCCGGCGCCTTCAGGGCGGTGCGGCCTCAGACACTGGGGGGTGCTCTGGGAAGCCCCAAGAGGCCGAGCCAATAAGGGCCCCTCCTCGCCCAGGGCGGTCCCTCCCGCCGCCTCTGCGCTTCGCTATACACCCCTGTCCCGATTGGGGGGGGCTCGGAGGGAGGAGGGCAGGGGAAGACTGACGGGTCTGGCGCGTGGTCGCCCACACCTCCTGTCCCCTGGCAGAAACACGGAAGCGCCGCACCACCGTCCCACACCCCACCCAGCAGACCGGCGGGCTCGAGCGCGCTGGGACGGACTTCCAGGCGCGGGGACGGGGGGGGGGGGGGCCAGAGGCGGAGAGTGCCCGCGAGGGGGCCCTCCCCCGCCCCGCGCGAGGGCACGGTGGGGAGGGGCTTCGGGGGTTGGGCCGGGATGAGGAAGCGAGGCCGCGGGGCCGGTCCTTCGCCCGGAGGTCCCGAAGACGTGAGGCCCCCCTGTCTGGGGAGGACCCCTCTGCCCCGATTCCCGTCGGGGCACGAGTGTGGCAGCGACACCCGCGGGGCCCCAGAGCCGGCCGGCCCGTCGCTGCGTCGGGCGGCCGGTGGGGCGTTCGGGTGCGGGTGCCTGCGCTCCCTGCCTTCCCCGGTTTCCTCTGGCGTGTCCTCCCCACCCCGGGTACTAATGTTCCCTCCACGTCGGCACCCCTTTCCCCGAGGCGCTATATGGATCTTCTGTGACTTCGAAGGTGAATCCTTTTGAAAACTCGCATTCCTTATTGTGTATCTGGTAGGAAATAAGAAGGATTCAAACTATCGATGGAATGCGGACTTCAGATGGAGCTAACTTGCTGAACTCGCTTCGGGTTTCTGCCGGTCTCCCGTGCACAGGGGCCAACGGTCTATTCTGAGAACCGTAGGAGGTGACTCAAACGAAAGAGGTGATTTTCCATTCCAGCATACTCTTGGTTTTTGACCTCGTTTGAGGAGATTTTCAGAGTGTCTCTTGCAGTATCCAAGAGAAGGATTTCCTGTCAACAGCCTGGTCTAGCTGGTGACTTTCCAAGGAATGTTTCTACTTCTTAATCCTTCAGAATTTTTTCAAAGATTTAGATTTTGAAAAGTGTTTCTAGATGTCTTCTCACCTGGATTCTTCAATTCTGTTCCCGTGAACGAAGAGCCAACTGTTTAGATTCTCTTCCTCTGCATATATGGATAGGATCCAATTTTTCCTTTCCTAGGGTAACCTGGTCATGTACTTGGACAACTTTAGAATGTGTCCTGAATTCAGAGCCGATCGATCAGCAGTTGCGGAGGCAGGCGTGTGAGGGGCGACAGCCTCGGGGACTGAGCCTCCACATCTTCAATCGGACCCTCTCTCCGGGGGCCACGGGGCAGGGTCCGGGCAGGCCGGGGGCGGCAGCCGGGGCGGGGGCTGAGAAGGCGGAGGGGGCCCACCCGCCTTCCAGCCCAGGGGGGCAGGACAGCAAAAGAGGCAGACAAAGAAAAACAAAAAGCCCAAGCCAACGGCCAACGGCTAACTGCCAACTGCCAACTGCCAACTGCCAAGGGCCGCGCTCGGCCCGGTATTGTTCCCCGCTGCCGCCTTCCAGCCCAGGGGGGCGGGACAGCAAAAGAGGCAGAGAAGGAAAAACAGAAAAGCCACAGGCCAACGGCCAACGGCTAACTGCCAACTGCAAACTGCCAACGGCCGCGCTCGGCCAGTATTGTTCCGCGCTGCCACCTTCCAGCCCAGGGTGGCGGGACAGCAAAAGAGGCAGAGCAAGAAAAACAAAAAAGCGCACGGCCAACGGCCAACGGCTAACTGCCAACTGCAAACTGCCAACGGCCGCGCTCGGCCAGTATTGTTCCGCGCTGCCACCTTCCAGCCCAGGGTGGCGGGACAGCAAAAGAGGCAGAGAAAGAAAAACAAAAAAGCCCATGGCCAACGGCCAACTGCCATCTGCCAATGGCCGCGCTCGGCCCGGTATTGTTCCCCGCTGCCGCCTTCCATCCCAGGGGGGCGGGACAGCAAAAGAGGCAGAGCAAGAAAAACAAAAAAGCCCACTGTCAACGGCCAACTGCCAAATGCCAACTGCCAACTGCTGACTGCCAAGGGCCGAGCTGGCCCGGTATTGTTCCCCGCTGCAGCCTTCCAGCCCAGGGGGGCGGGACAGCAAAAGAGGCAGAGAAAGAAAGACAAAAAAGCCGACGGCCAACTGCCGCACCCCCGCACCCCGCATTGTCTACTGGCAGAGGTCTCCCATCCAGGTCCCGACCGGGCCTGACCCTGCTTAGCTTCCCAGATCAGACGAGATCTGGCACCTTCAGGACAGTGCGGCCTCAGACACTGGGGGGCGCTCCGGGAAGCCCCAAGAGGCCGAGCCGATAAGGGCCCCTCCCTGCCCAGGGCGGTCGCTCCCGCGGCCTCTGGCTTCCTAGACCCCACTGTACCGATACGAGCGGGGGGCGCGGGGGGGAGGCCAGGGGGAGACTGGCTGGTCTGGCGCGCGGTCGGCCACACCTCCTCTCCCATGGCGGAAACACGGAAGCGCCGACCCACAGTCCCACACCCCAGCGAGCAGACCCACGGGCTGGCGCGCCCTGGGACGGACTTCCAGGGGCGGGGACGGGGCGCCAGAGGCGGAGAGTGCTCGGGAGGGGACCCTCCACCGCCCCGCGGGAGGGCACGGTGGGGAGGGCCTTGGGGCGGGGCCGGGACGTGGAAGCGGGGACGCGGGGCAGGTCCTTCGCTCGGAGGTCGCGAAGACGTGCGGACCCCCTGTCTTGGGAGGACCGCTCTGCCCCGATTCCCGTCGGGGCACGAGTGTGGCAGTGGCACACGCGGGGCCCCAGAACCGGCCGGCCCGTCGCTGGGCCGGCGGCCGGTGGGGCGTGCGGGTGCGGATGCGTGCACTCCCTGCCTGCCCCAGTTTCCTCTGCCGTGTCCTCCCCGCCCCGGGTACTCAGTTTTCCCTCCACGTCGGCACCTCGTTCCCGGAGGCGCTATGTAGATCTTCTGTGACTTCGAATGTGAATCCTTTTGACAAATCGCATTCCTTATTGTGTATCTGGTAGGAAATAAGAAGGATTCAAACTATCGATGGAATGCGGACTTCAGATGGAGCTATGTTGCTGAACTCGCTTTGGGTTTCTGCCGGTCTCCGTGCACACGGGCCAACAGTCTATTCTGAGAACCGTAGCATGTGACGCAAACGAAAGAGTTGATTTTCCTTTCCCACATACTCTTGGTTTTTGACCTCGTTTGAGGAGATTTTCAGAGCGTCTCCTGTAGTATCGAAGAGAAGGATTTCCTATCAACACCCTCGTCTTGCTCGTGACTTTCCAAGGAATGTTTCTACTTCTTAATCCTTGAGAATATTTTCTAAAGATTCAGACTTCTGAAAAGTGTCTCTAGCTGTCTTCTCATCTGGATTCTTCCTTTATGTTCCCGTGAACGAATAGCCAACCGTTTAGATTCTCTTCTTCTGCATATATGGAGAGGATCCAATATTTCCTTTCCTAGGGTAACGTGGTCATGTACTTGGACAACTTTAGAATGTGTCCTGAATTCAGAGCCGGTCGGTCAGCAGTTGCGGAGGCAGGCGTGTGAGGGGCGACAGGCTCGGGGACTGAGCCTCCACATCTCCAATCGGACCCTCTCTCCGGGGGCCCCGGGGCAGGGTCCGGGCTGGCCGGGGGCGGGAGCCGGGGCGGGGGAGGAGAGGGCAGAGGGGGCCTCCCCTTCCCGGCCGAGGCGAGCGGAGGAGCCCGTCCCGCCTTCCAGCCCAGGGGGGCGGGACAGCAAAAGAGGCAGAGAAGGAAAAACAGAAAAGCCACAGGCCAACGGCCAACGGCCAACTGCCCACTGCCAACTGCCAACGGCCGCGCTCGGCCCAGTATTGTTCCCTGCTGCCGCCTTCCACCCCAAGGGGGCGGGACAGCAAAAGAGGCAGAGAAAGAAAAACAAAAAAGCCCACGGCCAACGGCCAACGGCTAACTGCCAACTGCCAACTGCCAACTGCCAACGGCCAAGCTCCGCCCAATATTGTTCCCCGCTGCCGCCTTCCAGCCCAGGGGGACGGGACAGCAAAAGAGGCAGAGAAAGAAAAACAAAAAAGCCCATGGCCAACGGCCAACTGCCAAATGCCAACTGCCAACTGCCAACTGCCAACGGCCGCGCTCGGCCCGGTATTGTTCCCCGCTGCCGCCTTCCAGCCCATGGGGGCGGGACAGCAAAAGAGGCAGAGCAAGAAAAACAAAAAAGCCCACGGCCAACGGCCCACTGCCAACTGCCAACTGCCAACTGCCAACGGCCGCGCTCGGCCCAGTATTGTTCCCCGCTGCCGCCTTCCAGCCCAGGGGGGCGGGACAGCAAAAGAGGCAGAGGAAGAAAAACAAAAAAGCCCACGGCCATCGGCCGTGCTCTGCCCGGTGTTGTTCTCCGGCAGCGGTCTCCCATCCGGGTCCCGACCGGACCCGACCCTGCTTAGCTTCCCAGATCAGACGAGATCGGGCGCCTTCAGGGCCGTGCGGCCTCAGACACTGGGGGGCGCTCCGCAACGCCCCAAGAGGCCGAGTCGAAAACGGCCCGTCCCAGCTCAGGGCGGTCCCTCCTGCTGCCCCTGGGCTTCGCTAGACAGCCCTCTGCAGATCGGGGCGGGGGGCGCGGGGGGGCGAGGGCAGGGGGAGACTGACGGGTCTGGCGCAGGGTCGCGCACACCCCCTCTCCCCCGGCGCAAACACGGAAGTGCCGCACCACAGTCCCACACCCCAGCGAGCAGACCCGCGGGCTGGCGCGCGCTGGGACGGACTTCCAGGGGCGGAGAGTGCGCGCGAGGGGGCCCTGCCCCGCCCCGCGGGAGGGCACGGTGGGGAGGGGCTTGGGGCGGGGCCGGGACGTGGAAGCGGGGACGCGGGGCCGGTCCTTCGCTCGGAGGTCGCGAAGACGTGCGGCCCCCCTGTCTTGGGAGGACCGCTCTGCCCCGATTCCCGTCGGGGCACGAGTGTGGCAGCGGCACCCGCGGGGCCCCAGAACCGGCCGGCCCGTCGCGGGGCCGGCGGCCGGTGGGGCGTTCGGGTGCGGATGCGTGCACTCCCTGCCTGCCCCAGTTTCCTCTGGCGTGTCCTCCCCGCCCCGGGTACTAAGTTTTCCCTCCACGTCGGCACCTCGTTCCCGGAGGCGCTATGTAGATCTTCTGTGACTTCGAATGGGAATCCTTTTGAAAACTCGCATTCCTTATTGTGTCTCTGGTAGGAAATAAGAAGGGTTCAAACTATCGATGGAATGCGGACCTCAGATGGAGCTATGTTGCTGAACTCGCTTCCGGTTTCTGCCGGTCTCTGTGCACACGGGCCAACAGTCTATTCTGAGAACCGTAGCATGTGAGGCAAACGAAAGAGTTGATTTTCCTTTCCCACATACTCTTGGTTTTTGACCTCGTTTGAGGAGATTTTCAGAGCGTCTCTTGTAGTATCGAAGGGAAGGATTTCTTATCAACACCCTCGTCTTGCTCGTGACTTTCCAAGGAATGTTTCTACTTCTTAATCCTTGAGAACATTTTCTAAAGATTCAGACTTTTGAAAACTGTCTCTAGATGTCTTCTCATCTGGATTCTTCCATTATGTTCCCGTGAACGAATAGCCAACCGTTTAGATTCTCTTCTTCTGCATATATGGAGAGGATCCAATTTTTCCTTTCCTAGGGTAACGTGGTCATGTACTTGGACAACTTTAGAATGTGCCCTGAATTCAGAGCCGGTCGGTCGGCAGTTGCGGAGGCAGGCGTGTGAGGGGCGACAGCCTCGGGGACTGAGCCTCCACATCTCCAATCGGACCCTCTCTCCGGGGGCCCCGGGGCAGGGTCCGGGCCGGCCGGGGCCGGGAGTCGGGGCGGGGGCGGAGAGGGCAGAGGGGGCCGCCCCTGGACGGCCGAGGCGGGCGGAGGAGCCCCTCCCGCCTTCCAGCCCAGGGGGGCAGGACAGCAAAAGAGGCAGAGAAAGAAAAACAAAAAAGCCAACTGCCAACTGCCAACTGCCACGCCCGGCATTGTTCCCCGCCAGCGGTCTCCCGGCAGCAGTCTCCCGGCAGCAGTCTCCCAGCAGCGGTCTCCCATCCGGGTCCCGACCCTGCTTAGCTTCCCAGATCAGAGGAGATCCGGCGCCTTCAGGGCGGTGCGGCCTCAGACACTGGGGGGTGCGGTGCTCTGGGAAGCCCCAAGAGGCCGAGCCAATAAGGGCCCCTCCTCGCCCAGGGCGGTCCCTCCCGCCGCCTCTGCGCTTCGCTATACACCCCTGTCCCGATTGGGGGGGGCTCGGAGGGAGGAGGGCAGGGGAAGACTGACGGGTCTGGCGCGTGGTCGCCCACACCTCCTGTCCCCTGGCAGAAACACGGAAGCGCCGCACCACCGTCCCACACCCCACCCAGCAGACCGGCGGGCTCGAGCGCGCTGGGACGGACTTCCAGGCGCGGGGACGGGGGGGGGGGGGGGCCAGAGGCGGAGAGTGCCCGCGAGGGGGCCCTCCCCCGCCCCGCGCGAGGGCACGGTGGGGAGGGGCTTCGGGGGTTGGGCCGGGATGAGGAAGCGAGGCCGCGGGGCCGGTCCTTCGCCCGGAGGTCCCGAAGACGTGAGGCCCCCCTGTCTGGGGAGGACCCCTCTGCCCCGATTCCCGTCGGGGCACGAGTGTGGCAGCGACACCCGCGGGGCCCCAGAGCCGGCCGGCCCGTCGCTGCGTCGGGCGGCCGGTGGGGCGTTCGGGTGCGGGTGCCTGCGCTCCCTGCCTTCCCCGGTTTCCTCTGGCGTGTCCTCCCCACCCCGGGTACTAATGTTCCCTCCACGTCGGCACCCCTTTCCCCGAGGCGCTATATGGATCTTCTGTGACTTCGAAGGTGAATCCTTTTGAAAACTCGCATTCCTTATTGTGTATCTGGTAGGAAATAAGAAGGATTCAAACTATCGATGGAATGCGGACTTCAGATGGAGCTAACTTGCTGAACTCGCTTCGGGTTTCTGCCGGTCTCCCGTGCACAGGGGCCAACGGTCTATTCTGAGAACCGTAGGAGGTGACTCAAACGAAAGAGGTGATTTTCCATTCCAGCATACTCTTGGTTTTTGACCTCGTTTGAGGAGATTTTCAGAGTGTCTCTTGCAGTATCCAAGAGAAGGATTTCCTGTCAACAGCCTGGTCTAGCTGGTGACTTTCCAAGGAATGTTTCTACTTCTTAATCCTTCAGAATTTTTTCAAAGATTTAGATTTTGAAAAGTGTTTCTAGATGTCTTCTCACCTGGATTCTTCAATTCTGTTCCCGTGAACGAAGAGCCAACTGTTTAGATTCTCTTCCTCTGCATATATGGATAGGATCCAATTTTTCCTTTCCTAGGGTAACCTGGTCATGTACTTGGACAACTTTAGAATGTGTCCTGAATTCAGAGCCGATCGGTCAGCAGTTGCGGAGGCAGGCGTGTGAGGGGCGACAGCCTCGGGGACTGAGCCTCCACATCTTCAATCGGACCCTCTCTCCGGGGGCCACGGGGCAGGGTCCGGGCAGGCCGGGGGCGGCAGCCGGGGCGGGGGCTGAGAAGGCGGAGGGGGCCCACCCGCCTTCCAGCCCAGGGGGGCAGGACAGCAAAAGAGGCAGACAAAGAAAAACAAAAAGCCCAAGCCAACGGCCAACGGCTAACTGCCAACTGCCAACTGCCAACTGCCAAGGGCCGCGCTCGGCCCGGTATTGTTCCCCGCTGCCGCCTTCCAGCCCAGGGGGGCGGGACAGCAAAAGAGGCAGAGAAGGAAAAACAGAAAAGCCACAGGCCAACGGCCAACGGCTAACTGCCAACTGCAAACTGCCAACGGCCGCGCTCGGCCAGTATTGTTCCGCGCTGCCACCTTCCAGCCCAGGGTGGCGGGACAGCAAAAGAGGCAGAGCAAGAAAAACAAAAAAGCGCACGGCCAACGGCCAACGGCTAACTGCCAACTGCAAACTGCCAACGGCCGCGCTCGGCCAGTATTGTTCCGCGCTGCCACCTTCCAGCCCAGGGTGGCGGGACAGCAAAAGAGGCAGAGAAAGAAAAACAAAAAAGCCCATGGCCAACGGCCAACTGCCATCTGCCAATGGCCGCGCTCGGCCCGGTATTGTTCCCCGCTGCCGCCTTCCATCCCAGGGGGGCGGGACAGCAAAAGAGGCAGAGCAAGAAAAACAAAAAAGCCCACTGTCAACGGCCAACTGCCAAATGCCAACTGCCAACTGCTGACTGCCAAGGGCCGAGCTGGCCCGGTATTGTTCCCCGCTGCAGCCTTCCAGCCCAGGGGGGCGGGACAGCAAAAGAGGCAGAGAAAGAAAGACAAAAAAGCCGACGGCCAACTGCCGCACCCCCGCACCCCGCATTGTCTACTGGCAGAGGTCTCCCATCCAGGTCCCGACCGGGCCTGACCCTGCTTAGCTTCCCAGATCAGACGAGATCTGGCACCTTCAGGACAGTGCGGCCTCAGACACTGGGGGGCGCTCCGGGAAGCCCCAAGAGGCCGAGCCGATAAGGGCCCCTCCCTGCCCAGGGCGGTCGCTCCCGCGGCCTCTGGCTTCCTAGACCCCACTGTACCGATACGAGCGGGGGGCGCGGGGGGGAGGCCAGGGGGAGACTGGCTGGTCTGGCGCGCGGTCGGCCACACCTCCTCTCCCATGGCGGAAACACGGAAGCGCCGACCCACAGTCCCACACCCCAGCGAGCAGACCCACGGGCTGGCGCGCCCTGGGACGGACTTCCAGGGGCGGGGACGGGGCGCCAGAGGCGGAGAGTGCTCGGGAGGGGACCCTCCACCGCCCCGCGGGAGGGCACGGTGGGGAGGGCCTTGGGGCGGGGCCGGGACGTGGAAGCGGGGACGCGGGGCAGGTCCTTCGCTCGGAGGTCGCGAAGACGTGCGGACCCCCTGTCTTGGGAGGACCGCTCTGCCCCGATTCCCGTCGGGGCACGAGTGTGGCAGTGGCACACGCGGGGCCCCAGAACCGGCCGGCCCGTCGCTGGGCCGGCGGCCGGTGGGGCGTGCGGGTGCGGATGCGTGCACTCCCTGCCTGCCCCAGTTTCCTCTGCCGTGTCCTCCCCGCCCCGGGTACTCAGTTTTCCCTCCACGTCGGCACCTCGTTCCCGGAGGCGCTGTGTAGATCTTCTGTGACTTCGAATGTGAATCCTTTTGACAAATCGCATTCCTTATTGTGTATCTGGTAGGAAATAAGAAGGATTCAAACTATCGATGGAATGCGGACTTCAGATGGAGCTATGTTGCTGAACTCGCTTTGGGTTTCTGCCGGTCTCCGTGCACACGGGCCAACAGTCTATTCTGAGAACCGTAGCATGTGACGCAAACGAAAGAGTTGATTTTCCTTTCCCACATACTCTTGGTTTTTGACCTCGTTTGAGGAGATTTTCAGAGCGTCTCCTGTAGTATCGAAGAGAAGGATTTCCTATCAACACCCTCGTCTTGCTCGTGACTTTCCAAGGAATGTTTCTACTTCTTAATCCTTGAGAATATTTTCTAAAGATTCAGACTTCTGAAAAGTGTCTCTAGCTGTCTTCTCATCTGGATTCTTCCTTTATGTTCCCGTGAACGAATAGCCAACCGTTTAGATTCTCTTCTTCTGCATATATGGAGAGGATCCAATATTTCCTTTCCTAGGGTAACGTGGTCATGTACTTGGACAACTTTAGAATGTGTCCTGAATTCAGAGCCGGTCGGTCAGCAGTTGCGGAGGCAGGCGTGTGAGGGGCGACAGGCTCGGGGACTGAGCCTCCACATCTCCAATCGGACCCTCTCTCCGGGGGCCCCGGGGCAGGGTCCGGGCTGGCCGGGGGCGGGAGCCGGGGCGGGGGAGGAGAGGGCAGAGGGGGCCTCCCCTTCCCGGCCGAGGCGAGCGGAGGAGCCCGTCCCGCCTTCCAGCCCAGGGGGGCGGGACAGCAAAAGAGGCAGAGAAGGAAAAACAGAAAAGCCACAGGCCAACGGCCAACGGCCAACTGCCCACTGCCAACTGCCAACGGCCGCGCTCGGCCCAGTATTGTTCCCTGCTGCCGCCTTCCACCCCAAGGGGGCGGGACAGCAAAAGAGGCAGAGAAAGAAAAACAAAAAAGCCCACGGCCAACGGCCAACGGCTAACTGCCAACTGCCAACTGCCAACTGCCAACGGCCAAGCTCCGCCCAATATTGTTCCCCGCTGCCGCCTTCCAGCCCAGGGGGACGGGACAGCAAAAGAGGCAGAGAAAGAAAAACAAAAAAGCCCATGGCCAACGGCCAACTGCCAAATGCCAACTGCCAACTGCCAACTGCCAACGGCCGCGCTCGGCCCGGTATTGTTCCCCGCTGCCGCCTTCCAGCCCATGGGGGCGGGACAGCAAAAGAGGCAGAGCAAGAAAAACAAAAAAGCCCACGGCCAACGGCCCACTGCCAACTGCCAACTGCCAACTGCCAACGGCCGCGCTCGGCCCAGTATTGTTCCCCGCTGCCGCCTTCCAGCCCAGGGGGGCGGGACAGCAAAAGAGGCAGAGGAAGAAAAACAAAAAAGCCCACGGCCATCGGCCGTGCTCTGCCCGGTGTTGTTCTCCGGCAGCGGTCTCCCATCCGGGTCCCGACCGGACCCGACCCTGCTTAGCTTCCCAGATCAGACGAGATCGGGCGCCTTCAGGGCGGTGCGGCCTCAGACACTGGGGGGCGCTCCGCAACGCCCCAAGAGGCCGAGTCGAAAACGGCCCGTCCCAGCTCAGGGCGGTCCCTCCTGCTGCCCCTGGGCTTCGCTAGACAGCCCTCTGCAGATCGGGGCGGGGGGCGCGGGGGGGCGAGGGCAGGGGGAGACTGACGGGTCTGGCGCAGGGTCGCGCACACCCCCTCTCCCCCGGCGCAAACACGGAAGTGCCGCACCACAGTCCCACACCCCAGCGAGCAGACCCGCGGGCTGGCGCGCGCTGGGACGGACTTCCAGGGGCGGAGAGTGCGCGCGAGGGGGCCCTGCCCCGCCCCGCGGGAGGGCACGGTGGGGAGGGGCTTGGGGCGGGGCCGGGACGTGGAAGCGGGGACGCGGGGCCGGTCCTTCGCTCGGAGGTCGCGAAGACGTGCGGCCCCCCTGTCTTGGGAGGACCGCTCTGCCCCGATTCCCGTCGGGGCACGAGTGTGGCAGCGGCACCCGCGGGGCCCCAGAACCGGCCGGCCCGTCGCGGGGCCGGCGGCCGGTGGGGCGTTCGGGTGCGGATGCGTGCACTCCCTGCCTGCCCCAGTTTCCTCTGGCGTGTCCTCCCCGCCCCGGGTACTAAGTTTTCCCTCCACGTCGGCACCTCGTTCCCGGAGGCGCTATGTAGATCTTCTGTGACTTCGAATGGGAATCCTTTTGAAAACTCGCATTCCTTATTGTGTCTCTGGTAGGAAATAAGAAGGGTTCAAACTATCGATGGAATGCGGACCTCAGATGGAGCTATGTTGCTGAACTCGCTTCCGGTTTCTGCCGGTCTCTGTGCACACGGGCCAACAGTCTATTCTGAGAACCGTAGCATGTGAGGCAAACGAAAGAGTTGATTTTCCTTTCCCACATACTCTTGGTTTTTGACCTCGTTTGAGGAGATTTTCAGAGCGTCTCTTGTAGTATCGAAGGGAAGGATTTCTTATCAACACCCTCGTCTTGCTCGTGACTTTCCAAGGAATGTTTCTACTTCTTAATCCTTGAGAACATTTTCTAAAGATTCAGACTTTTGAAAACTGTCTCTAGATGTCTTCTCATCTGGATTCTTCCATTATGTTCCCGTGAACGAATAGCCAACCGTTTAGATTCTCTTCTTCTGCATATATGGAGAGGATCCAATTTTTCCTTTCCTAGGGTAACGTGGTCATGTACTTGGACAACTTTAGAATGTGCCCTGAATTCAGAGCCGGTCGGTCGGCAGTTGCGGAGGCAGGCGTGTGAGGGGCGACAGCCTCGGGGACTGAGCCTCCACATCTCCAATCGGACCCTCTCTCCGGGGGCCCCGGGGCAGGGTCCGGGCCGGCCGGGGCCGGGAGTCGGGGCGGGGGCGGAGAGGGCAGAGGGGGCCGCCCCTGGACGGCCGAGGCGGGCGGAGGAGCCCCTCCCGCCTTCCAGCCCAGGGGGGCAGGACAGCAAAAGAGGCAGAGAAAGAAAAACAAAAAAGCCAACTGCCAACTGCCAACTGCCACGCCCGGCATTGTTCCCCGCCAGCGGTCTCCCGGCAGCAGTCTCCCGGCAGCAGTCTCCCAGCAGCGGTCTCCCATCCGGGTCCCGACCCTGCTTAGCTTCCCAGATCAGAGGAGATCCGGCGCCTTCAGGGCGGTGCGGCCTCAGACACTGGGGGGTGCTCTGGGAAGCCCCAAGAGGCCGAGCCAATAAGGGCCCCTCCTCGCCCAGGGCGGTCCCTCCCGCCGCCTCTGCGCTTCGCTATACACCCCTGTCCCGATTGGGGGGGGCTCGGAGGGAGGAGGGCAGGGGAAGACTGACGGGTCTGGCGCGTGGTCGCCCACACCTCCTGTCCCCTGGCAGAAACACGGAAGCGCCGCACCACCGTCCCACACCCCACCCAGCAGACCGGCGGGCTCGAGCGCGCTGGGACGGACTTCCAGGCGCGGGGACGGGGGGGGGGGGGGGGGCCAGAGGCGGAGAGTGCCCGCGAGGGGGCCCTCCCCCGCCCCGCGCGAGGGCACGGTGGGGAGGGGCTTCGGGGGTTGGGCCGGGATGAGGAAGCGAGGCCGCGGGGCCGGTCCTTCGCCCGGAGGTCCCGAAGACGTGAGGCCCCCCTGTCTGGGGAGGACCCCTCTGCCCCGATTCCCGTCGGGGCACGAGTGTGGCAGCGACACCCGCGGGGCCCCAGAGCCGGCCGGCCCGTCGCTGCGTCGGGCGGCCGGTGGGGCGTTCGGGTGCGGGTGCCTGCGCTCCCTGCCTTCCCCGGTTTCCTCTGGCGTGTCCTCCCCACCCCGGGTACTAATGTTCCCTCCACGTCGGCACCCCTTTCCCCGAGGCGCTATATGGATCTTCTGTGACTTCGAAGGTGAATCCTTTTGAAAACTCGCATTCCTTATTGTGTATCTGGTAGGAAATAAGAAGGATTCAAACTATCGATGGAATGCGGACTTCAGATGGAGCTAACTTGCTGAACTCGCTTCGGGTTTCTGCCGGTCTCCCGTGCACAGGGGCCAACGGTCTATTCTGAGAACCGTAGGAGGTGACTCAAACGAAAGAGGTGATTTTCCATTCCAGCATACTCTTGGTTTTTGACCTCGTTTGAGGAGATTTTCAGAGTGTCTCTTGCAGTATCCAAGAGAAGGATTTCCTGTCAACAGCCTGGTCTAGCTGGTGACTTTCCAAGGAATGTTTCTACTTCTTAATCCTTCAGAATTTTTTCAAAGATTTAGATTTTGAAAAGTGTTTCTAGATGTCTTCTCACCTGGATTCTTCAATTCTGTTCCCGTGAACGAAGAGCCAACTGTTTAGATTCTCTTCCTCTGCATATATGGATAGGATCCAATTTTTCCTTTCCTAGGGTAACCTGGTCATGTACTTGGACAACTTTAGAATGTGTCCTGAATTCAGAGCCGATCGGTCAGCAGTTGCGGAGGCAGGCGTGTGAGGGGCGACAGCCTCGGGGACTGAGCCTCCACATCTTCAATCGGACCCTCTCTCCGGGGGCCACGGGGCAGGGTCCGGGCAGGCCGGGGGCGGCAGCCGGGGCGGGGGCTGAGAAGGCGGAGGGGGCCCACCCGCCTTCCAGCCCAGGGGGGCAGGACAGCAAAAGAGGCAGACAAAGAAAAACAAAAAGCCCAAGCCAACGGCCAACGGCTAACTGCCAACTGCCAACTGCCAACTGCCAAGGGCCGCGCTCGGCCCGGTATTGTTCCCCGCTGCCACCTTCCAGCCCAGGGTGGCGGGACAGCAAAAGAGGCAGAGCAAGAAAAACAAAAAAGCGCACGGCCAACGGCCAACGGCTAACTGCCAACTGCAAACTGCCAACGGCCGCGCTCGGCCAGTATTGTTCCGCGCTGCCACCTTCCAGCCCAGGGTGGCGGGACAGCAAAAGAGGCAGAGAAAGAAAAACAAAAAAGCCCATGGCCAACGGCCAACTGCCATCTGCCAATGGCCGCGCTCGGCCCGGTATTGTTCCCCGCTGCCGCCTTCCATCCCAGGGGGGCGGGACAGCAAAAGAGGCAGAGCAAGAAAAACAAAAAAGCCCACTGTCAACGGCCAACTGCCAAATGCCAACTGCCAACTGCTGACTGCCAAGGGCCGAGCTGGCCCGGTATTGTTCCCCGCTGCAGCCTTCCAGCCCAGGGGGGCGGGACAGCAAAAGAGGCAGAGAAAGAAAGACAAAAAAGCCGACGGCCAACTGCCGCACCCCCGCACCCCGCATTGTCTACTGGCAGAGGTCTCCCATCCAGGTCCCGACCGGGCCTGACCCTGCTTAGCTTCCCAGATCAGACGAGATCTGGCACCTTCAGGACAGTGCGGCCTCAGACACTGGGGGGCGCTCCGGGAAGCCCCAAGAGGCCGAGCCGATAAGGGCCCCTCCCTGCCCAGGGCGGTCGCTCCCGCGGCCTCTGGCTTCCTAGACCCCACTGTACCGATACGAGCGGGGGGCGCGGGGGGGAGGCCAGGGGGAGACTGGCTGGTCTGGCGCGCGGTCGGCCACACCTCCTCTCCCATGGCGGAAACACGGAAGCGCCGACCCACAGTCCCACACCCCAGCGAGCAGACCCACGGGCTGGCGCGCCCTGGGACGGACTTCCAGGGGCGGGGACGGGGCGCCAGAGGCGGAGAGTGCTCGGGAGGGGACCCTCCACCGCCCCGCGGGAGGGCACGGTGGGGAGGGCCTTGGGGCGGGGCCGGGACGTGGAAGCGGGGACGCGGGGCAGGTCCTTCGCTCGGAGGTCGCGAAGACGTGCGGACCCCCTGTCTTGGGAGGACCGCTCTGCCCCGATTCCCGTCGGGGCACGAGTGTGGCAGTGGCACACGCGGGGCCCCAGAACCGGCCGGCCCGTCGCTGGGCCGGCGGCCGGTGGGGCGTGCGGGTGCGGATGCGTGCACTCCCTGCCTGCCCCAGTTTCCTCTGCCGTGTCCTCCCCGCCCCGGGTACTCAGTTTTCCCTCCACGTCGGCACCTCGTTCCCGGAGGCGCTATGTAGATCTTCTGTGACTTCGAATGTGAATCCTTTTGACAAATCGCATTCCTTATTGTGTATCTGGTAGGAAATAAGAAGGATTCAAACTATCGATGGAATGCGGACTTCAGATGGAGCTATGTTGCTGAACTCGCTTTGGGTTTCTGCCGGTCTCCGTGCACACGGGCCAACAGTCTATTCTGAGAACCGTAGCATGTGACGCAAACGAAAGAGTTGATTTTCCTTTCCCACATACTCTTGGTTTTTGACCTCGTTTGAGGAGATTTTCAGAGCGTCTCCTGTAGTATCGAAGAGAAGGATTTCCTATCAACACCCTCGTCTTGCTCGTGACTTTCCAAGGAATGTTTCTACTTCTTAATCCTTGAGAATATTTTCTAAAGATTCAGACTTCTGAAAAGTGTCTCTAGCTGTCTTCTCATCTGGATTCTTCCTTTATGTTCCCGTGAACGAATAGCCAACCGTTTAGATTCTCTTCTTCTGCATATATGGAGAGGATCCAATATTTCCTTTCCTAGGGTAACGTGGTCATGTACTTGGACAACTTTAGAATGTGTCCTGAATTCAGAGCCGGTCGGTCAGCAGTTGCGGAGGCAGGCGTGTGAGGGGCGACAGGCTCGGGGACTGAGCCTCCACATCTCCAATCGGACCCTCTCTCCGGGGGCCCCGGGGCAGGGTCCGGGCTGGCCGGGGGCGGGAGCCGGGGCGGGGGAGGAGAGGGCAGAGGGGGCCTCCCCTTCCCGGCCGAGGCGAGCGGAGGAGCCC